>NC_057798.1:771227961-771247425 GCF_018294505.1 Triticum aestivum | reverse complement strand
AGCAAGAAGTATCTGTTTCCGGCAGGGGTGGCCGGTGTAATCGGTCCGCACAAGTCTCCGTGGACCAACTCAAGAGCTTTACTCGCTCTAAAGTTTCCCTCTCTTGGGAACGGGGCTCGCCTTTGTTTCCCAATGAGACAACCGTCGCACACTTGGTCGACATGATTGATGCACGGTAGACCACGTACCATCTCCTTTTGTCCAAGTTGCCGAAGAGCCTGGAAATTTAGATGACCGTAGCGCGCGTGCCACTTCCATGCCGAGTCGCCCATGCTCGACAGGGGACATACTGGATCAACACGATCCAAGTTGAGGACGTAGAGCCTGTTCGGTGACCTCTGCACCTTCATAATCAACATCCTCTGACGATCATACCCCCATAGAAAGCCATCTTCGAGCACAATCTTGCAACCACGCTCCTCGAGCTAGCCAAGACTTATGATGCTACTCTTTAGCTTGGGAATATAGTACACATCTGTGAGTACCTTGTGACCGCCATTCTTCAACTCAAACAGGACAGTACCTCGCCCTGCGATGTCAACGGTCCGTCCGTCACCGAACTGAACCGTGCCTCCCACCGAAACACTGAGCTTAGAAAACTGGTCCTTGTTGCCGGTCATGTGGTTGCTAGCGCCCGTGTCGAGGTACCACACGTGCCTCGACGTGTTCATCCTCTTCTTATCGTGAAGATAAACTGCCTCCTCTATGAGCGTGACAACCTCTGTAGCCGGCACCTTTGGAGATGGACTATCCTCATCCATTAGCTCGCATACTTCGACCATGAGCATCATGTCTCCATCATCGCCTCCTTTGGCCATGAGAGCTTTCTCCTTCGGTGGTTTCTTGCACTCTGACTTGAAGTGCCCCATGATGCCACAGTTGTGACACTTGATCTTGCGCTTGTCGAACTTCTTCTTCTTCGGAGCGCCGTCGCCGGCGTTCTTCTTACTTTGTTCTTTTGGCGCGCGATCTTGGCGAGTGTTGCTACTAGAGCCCTCGCCACCTCTCCTTGAGTCCAGCGCCAGCCATTGAGCCCGTGTGAGCATGACATTCTCATCATTCCTCCCATCCCCGAGACTGTACCGCATACGCTCGTCGTGAGCCTTGTAGCGTCCGACGAGATCGTCGATGGAGAGAGTCCCGAGATCGACGCACTGCTCGATCGCCGTGATAATTTGCAGGTACCGGGGAGGGGCTGCACGCAAGAACCGCCGGACAACCGAGGTCTCCGTAAGGTTTTCACCAAGCGCGCGGATCCGATTGACGAGAGTAGCCACCCGTGGAGCGAACGCATCCACGGACTCATTGTCGCCCATGACCAAAGTCTCATAGTTCCTTAGGAGAGTTTAGAGATTGGCTTGCTTGACGCGGGTGTGTCCCTCGAACATGAGCTTCAAGGTGTTGGAGGACATCCATCGGCATCACCGAGTAAATCGCTGACGCCGCCTGCCGATCCTTCCGGTGCTCGACTCCCTCCTTCTTGAACGCGTCGCCTCCTGGGTCGACCGCGTCCCATAGCTCGTTGGCGCGGAGACCACACTCCATGAGGGCCTTCCAGACCCCGAAGTTCTCGCGACCAAATCGTGGGTACGACGAACTCGCCGGAGCAGCAAATACTTTAGCCGCACCAGAGTACTCCGTCAACTGCTTGTTCTTCTCGTCGTCCGCCATGATCCTCCATTACTAGAAGATCAACCTTGCTCTAGATACCAATTGTTGGCGATGATCCCGGCTGCCGCTAGTCGTCGAAGTACTGTCTCGACAAACTTTACTGACCGATGCTTTGGCCACGGCAGCGTGTACGCGAAGGTACAAACAGGCAACGCACACGTCTTGGAGCTAAGCAGGCAAGCACACAGCTTGATGGATTCTCGTGTCTAGCTCGAACCAGGTCACCGGAACACAATACGCAAGATGATGGCAACAGGTGCGTGTCGCACCTGTGTTTTCTTATTGCTTTGATCTGATCTGATGTTTTTTTTTTAGGGTAAAGCAAAGCTTTATAACTTAACGGTGTCCGGGAATATCACCCGTGACACAAACAGCCACTTGGGGCGGTACAATTGAGTTCCAACTCATACAGTCATTTGGTAAACACATACGACCGATTTTTGATAGTTCATGTGCTACCGAATTTGCCTCACGCTTACAGTACGAAACACTTTGTTTGGAGAACCACATCTTCAGATGGAACTTGATGTCTTCGATGGCAGAAGCATAGGGCGAGGAGTCAACCTTGCGCAGGTCAAGTGCTTCAACTAGGAGCTGTGAATCAGTTTCAAAGACCACTCGAATAGCTCCCAGCTCCGCTGCTATGGCCACTGCTGCGGACATAGCACACACCTCGGCACCAAATGCATCCTGTACGTGTTCCTGCCGCCCTGCACGGGCAGCAACTACATCTCCTTCCGAGTCTCGGACCGCCACACCCCAACCACTGAATGACTGACCTGAAATGATGGATCCATCAGTGTTTATTTTGAGAACATCAGGTTCAGGTGGTTGCCACTTTGCTGGAATACTATTTGATTTGTTCAGTGCAAAGAACTCAAGGTATTCCAGCCAATTAGCTTGCGTCCGCCGGACTAGTTCCATAGTTGGAACGGCCATCTCTCCTTCACGTACTTTATTCCTATTATTCCACCAATGCCACCAGAAAGTAATGATTAGGATTCTCTTTTTCTCATCCAGCTCCCACAAACGCTCTAGCATTGCATGTATGTCTGAAAACTGCTCCAGCTCCCTTCTTTCCATCTCAAGAGACAGCGCCCGCCAAACTTCCTTCACCACTTTACACTTGATGAACAAATGGCCACCATCTTCAGTCGCTCTCCCACAGAAAAAGCATTTATCACTCTCCAGTTTCATACCTCGTTTCACCAGATTTGTACACAGGGCCAGCGATTCATGTTTCATCCTCCAAACAAACATTTGCAGTTTCCTTGGGCATGACATTTTCCATATACGTCTCCAAGAACTGTCGCCTGACTTTTCGAATTGACCCGCATCCTCTGAACTATTCCCCGGTGCCCCAGTTCGATCTTGCTTGGATAATTGGACCTGAAGACGGTATGCACTTCTTACTGAATGTCTGCCCTTACAGTCAAAGTGCCAAGCCATGAAATCTTCTGCTCCTTCCCGAAGTGGAATCTGTAGAATGTGTCGTGCATCCTCTGCCCAAAAGGTGTCCCGAACCATTTGTTCATCCCACTGTCCAGTTATTGGACAGATTAGTTCATTAACCCTGGATAGGAGATTTGCACCCTTTGGGGTGATGACCTGTCGTGACCACGCCCGTGGTATCCACGGGTCCGACCATATGTTTACAGATGCACCATCGCCGATTCGCCATATGTATCCCTGTTTAATCAGGGTGATACCCTGTAGGATACTCCTCCAGGCATAAGAAATCCCCTCCTTAGGCTCCGCTTGCAGCAAGTGACAATGTGGAAAATACCTAGCTTTTAGAATTTTTGCGCATAGGCTTTCAGGATTTTGGAGGAGACGCCAGCCCTGTCTAGAGAGCATGGCCAGGTTGAAGCTATGCATGTCCCGGAATCCAAGACCCCCTTTTGATTTGGGTAAAGTCAACTTGTCCCAACTTATCCAATGAAGCGTGTTCTGTCGATCTTGCTGGCTCCACCAGAATCTCCCCAAGAGGCTGTTTATTTCATCACACAGAGTCTTGGTCAGGTCGAAACATGACATGGCGTATGTGGGAATTGCCTGCGCCACCCCCTTGACCAAGCCCTCCTTACTCTCTTTTGCTAACAGCTTCTCCTCCCATCCATAGACCCTGCCACATATGTTTCCTTTGATGTAAGCAAAGGTTTTCCTCCTTGACCGACCCACATGTACTGGCAGCCCCAAGTACCTCTCATTCCACTCCTCACTTCCAATTCCCAGGATGTTTTTAACTGAATTCTTTGCGTTCTCACTTGTGTTAGGGCTGAACATAATTGCAGACTTCTCTATGTTTATGCATTGTCCCGAGCAGTTCTCGTACAGTATAAGTGCTTCATGCAATGCCTCTGCCTCCTCTTGGACCGCCTTAATCAGCAATATAGAGTCGTCTGCGAAGAACAGATGTGATACAGCAGGGGCCGCTCTACAGATTTTGATTCCGTTGATCCGCCCCTTCTCTTCTGCGTCGTGAAGCAAAGCTGAGAGTCCCTCAGCGCAGATTACAAAGAGGTACGGTGACAAAGGGTCGCCTTGACGTAAACCTCTTGTTGGGCTGAATTGTTCTGTTCTTGTCCCATTCACCTTGATCTGATATCTCACGGTCGATACACATTTCATGATTAGGTTCACCCAACACCTACTAAATCCCAACTTCAGCATCATGGTCTCCAGGAAGCACCACTCAACCCGGTCATACGCCTTGCTCATATCCGCTTTCACAGCAGCATGCCCCTCGTTGCCATTTCTTTTGTTCATCAAGAAGTGTGAGACTTCATAAGCAATTAATACGTTGTCAGTGATCAGTCTCACAAAAGCACTTTGATTATCTGAGATGATCTTCGGGAGTACCACTTTAAGCCGGTTTGCAAGGACCTTTGAGACAAGCTTGTACAGGACGTTGCATAAGCTTATTGGCATGAGGTCTTTGATCCTGTTCGGGTTTTTTACCTTCGGAATCAGTACCACAAGCGTATCATTCCACCCTTCTGGGATGTCGCCTCCATTAAGTACAGCAAGCACCTCCTCGACAACTTGGTCTCCCATGAAGTGCCAATGCCGCTTGAAAACAATAGACGGCATGCCATCCGGTCCCGGCGCCTTGAGGTCTCCGATGTGGTCGAGAGCCGCTTTCACCTCTTCCCGGGTAAACTCCGCCTCAAGGATGGATCGCATCGCCTCTGTGACCCGTGGTTTCACCTTATCAATAAGCTCGGATGTACGATTTCCAGCACGAGTGGTAAAGAGATCCTAAAAAAGAGAGCAGACATAGTTATTTAAATCCTCCCCCTC
Organism: Triticum aestivum; assembly: GCF_018294505.1. Classification (NCBI taxonomy): domain Eukaryota; kingdom Viridiplantae; phylum Streptophyta; class Magnoliopsida; order Poales; family Poaceae; genus Triticum; species Triticum aestivum. The sequence continues at coordinate 771,242,451 of NC_057798.1, read as the reverse complement.
CTTCACCTCTACTCCATCATCCTTCTTTAACTTCTTTATTCTGTTTGCTTTCTTCCTCGCTGTCGCTACTGCTTTGAGATAACCAGTATTTCTATTACCATCTCGCAGCCACCACATATGCGCTCTTTGCTTGTAATGTGTATGCCTCTTCTCTTCTAGCTCTTCCACCAGCCCTCTCAATCTCGCTTCTTCTTGGATTTTGCTCATTGAAATCGGGTCGCGCATACATTCTTCAAGGTCTTTACGTGCTTTCTTTAGCCTGCCTTCCAACTCGCCCACTACCTCCTTGCTCCACCTACACAATTGCCCTGCCACCGATGTCAGTGCTTGAGATACTCGCCCTTTCCCTGAACCCCTACTATCCTCCCATGCTACCTGGATCACCTCCGCACAACCATCCTCCTGCAACCATCGAGCCTCAAAGAGGAATCCCTCGTCCCTCTTGTTCCAACCTCTATCATATCCCTCCGTGCACACTATAATGGGTCGGTGGTCAGAGTGTCTTGGGTCGCCATTGATCACAGCAAAGTGAGGAAACATTTCACACCACTTTTCATTTGCCGTTGCCCGATCCAGACGCTCACAAATATATGTTGCAAGCTCTTTACTGTGTTTTCGCCAAGTGAAGATATCACCTTCATAGCCTAAGTCCCGGAGCTCACAGCGGTCCAGAACATTTCGGAACGCATCCATACAATGCTGAGAACGATCTGCACCACCTTCCTTCTCATTACTAGCCAAAATTTCATTGAAGTCCCCAAGTCAGAGCCACGGGCGGTCATCTTGCTGTTGTTGTTTCAGGAGCACAAGGGTTCTCCAAGTCTCTTTCTTTCTTTCTGCTGCTGATTCTCCGTAGACCCCCGTTAGACGCCATATATTTCCATTCTGCTCTGTTACATCTACGTCAACATGCCTGCGGCCATATGATCTTAATGACACATCCACTCCCCTCCTCCAGAACATAGCCACCCCTCTGCTCCTCCCCTCCGCCATCCACGCGTTCATGTTAGCGAGCCCTAACAGCCACCGAAACCTGTCCAACTCCTTATCTGTCAGCCTAGTCTCACAAAGAAATAAAATGTCGGGGTCCTCCACTCTCCCCAGTTCAAGGAGAGAACGAACTGCCGGGCCATTCCCAAGTCCCCGGCAGTTCCAACTCACTATTTTCATTGCTCTCGGCGGGGCTGCTCTAGCAACCCGGCCGATATGATTTCAGTTTTGTTGTTGTAGTTGTCAACTGCTCCCTCACCTGCACCCCCCGCTGGTACAACCTCTTCCTTCCCCTCTTTTGCAGTTGTATATATGTCCTGCTTCTCCCCCTTTCTCCCCTTTTTGCTAGGATTATTATCATCAACATCCATATCTTCCCCGTCTCTCTTCCCTCCCTTCTGAAAAACTATCTGACTTGCTACGTTCTCATTCTTTCCCTCTCTTGGTTTCCTTTTGAACTTTCCTCCATTTCTGCCCTTCCCTCCCTCCTGGTCCCCCTTTCCAGTAATATTTTTGATATGACCCAAAGTACAACACGGGGTACAGCAGTATATAAAGAAGCTAAGCTAGCCTACTCCAAATACTACTCGGATGATTGTACCAAGTCCGTGCCGGACTGGTCCACCTAACGTGGTTGATTCCAACAAGGAAATACCTGGACATATATATTGTCACATTTTGATTTTCTCCGAGAAATTAGAGGAAACTTCTATACTTATTGGCTGTTACCAGTCAGCTGCACGTGATATTAAACACAACCAAAATAAGACCCTTCATCATGAAAAAGAACGTACGTAGGAGTATTAATTTGCAACTGAGTTTTAGTTTATTCTTCGATCAAAACTACGCATCCTGATCCGCCCCATCGGAAGGTGGGATGGTGACGGTCGGTGGATCCTCGGTATTGATCAAGCTCGGCGTCGCAGCCTTGATCACGTGGAGGTGGCATCATATGATGAGGCGGTCGCCGTCGATTATTGTAACCTCCGGTGAGTACGTCAAGTACGGGACCTCGTGCTCGGGCTGGTCATGGTGGAACTTGTGCTCCGCCTTCCCAAACTCTCAGTTAATGTGCTGGTCGACCTCGAAACTGAATTTGACGGCAGTTGTCAGCTCGTCGGACCTCCCGCGGCAGAGGCAGACGGTCATGCCAGACCTGATGTCAACGTAGTGCCCGTTGGGGTACACCTTGATGTACCAGGTGCTGCCGCCGATGCTGAACTGGGTGGAGTGCACGCACCCCCCGGTCCGGAGCGCCGCCTTGATCCTCGAGAAGCCACCAATCGTCAGCACTCGGGTCCCACTGAGCTATGTCTTAGAGGGATCAGAAGCGGCCGCGGTCAAGGCTTCCATGGCCTCGGTCAACGACCTGGTGACCTTCACGTCCACAGACACCGTACACCGGATGGTGAAGCTGTTGCTGCGGATGCAGCTAGAAACCTCCAGCTCCCTCCGGCTGACGAACCGGACGTAGCCCCTGCTGCGGCCATGGTTGGACAACGTCTGCTCCGACTTCGCCGTGTGGTTGTCGAACACGGTGCGCTCGTTGCCGCCGCCGTCCAGGATCTCGATCAAGATCCTGGCGCCGTCCTTGTTGCTGGAACAGTAGATCCGTTCGGCGAACACGGCAACATAGTCCGCCGCCTCCTTGTCGTAACCGGCGGGGTACACCTTGAGGTGGTAGCCGAGGTCCAGGAGGTGGATCGTGTCGTCGAAAAGTAGCGCGGAGCCGGCGGCCATCTGCACCCAGTTGGAGTAGTCGGGGAGGGTGAAGAGGCGCGCCGTGGACCTTGTCTCCCACAGGCTGCACTTGGCCGGCGGAGACCGCGGAGACGAGTTGCTGACGCTGGCGCCCATCTTGGCCGGCCGGTCGCCGGTGCTAGATAGATCGATCAATTGAAATTGAAGCAAGGACTCAGTTTAGGTAGCTATCCCTGACTATGTACCGTGCGTTGTGATCTCCATGAGTTAATCCTTATCTACCGCCTACCGGGATTATAATTGTACTAGTAAGCATGCACGTGCAACGCACGCATTATAATCTGCAATAAAACATCTATTTTGAATCTTTTTTCTCTTTTAGTGAGTTGTTTTACCGAGCCATTTAAGAAATCGAACACCATTACACGCCACACCCTCTCCGAGTCTAGTAAATGTTTGGCCTATTTCCTATTATTTGTATTCAGAATAGTTCATAACAAACATCAACTACTTTTGATAATAATTGTTGCCATGGTGGTCTTTCGATTCCACCTTAGGGTATCTTTGATCCAGAATATATTCATTAAAAAATCAGAGGGTTGAATCCATATGATTTTTTTCTAGGCACTCTTATTATATGAATGAATTAATCCTATAAAAAAACTCTACAGATTCTTTTGCACTACATTCCTTAGGAAGTTTCATTCCACACTAACCTCTTAGAACGATCCTTCATTTTTTTAAATTGCATTCTAACTAAAGTAGCTTGCTCACAAATTTAATTGAAAATCAAATGAGCAAATGCCACATATGGACCAAAGGAATAAAATTCCGGTATGTTGTTCACATAATGTAAGAAGATCGTTTAAGTGAAAATCAAATGAGCAAATGCCACATATGAACCCAACGAATAAAATTCCAGTCCATTGTTCACGTACTGTAAGAAGATCATGTGCTGGCATTGAATGTAACTAAATTATGCAGTGCATGCAAGGTATTTTGTTTGTTTGTGCATTTGGGAAGGTCACGGGCAATGATGGTTGATAGATGCTAAGGGGAAAATAAATCAATAGGGAGAAAGATTAATGGCAAACAATTCTCAATAAAAAATGATAGTAAAATAATTCGAACTTGTTTGTTGGTCTGCATCTATTAAACAGAATTGAAAAACAAAAAAAACTAAACTATGTAAGTTGTGTCTTCCTAAGCATATAGGTAGCTGAAAATGCAGTGAACATATTTTGTTCACAAACGTAGGTTCATAAGAAGACAGAAGGCACACATACTTCCTATATTCCAAGCAGATCAGGCATAAAGTTTCTTTGGATAACTAATCTTGTCTATGATGACTGTCTCATGTGAAATTACATTAAGTTTGCCTAGAGACCATTAAAAGTTGCCAACTATGAATGATCCATAAACAAATACATGCATGTAGTGGTAGAATTGTATGATAGATACACACATCTTTGTATAACTGTTCTCGGCATGCATGCATATTGTTCTGAGTGTCGACCGTTCTGAAGAAATCCGTGCTTGAACATCCATCCTGATGGTCATGAAGAAATCCCATATAGCCGCAGAACTTGTCATGCAAAATTCAAAAAGGGGCAGCTCCTCGCCTACATGCTGGCATGCTGATCTATCCCATATAGATGCAGAACTTGTCATGCTGATAAATCCCATATTTCTCTTTCTTAACATATACACATTGCTTCTCTGTTGTTTGAACACACAAAATGTGTCATTATATTTACAAATACGAAACTGAACCAATCACTGACTGCAAGCACTCCTCAAATCTGGATATTACATAATTCTGAACATAAATTTCTCAAGTTTACAAAAATTTCAGAGAGAGAGAGAATCCAGTCCTTGTTGATGCTTGAGGTGCTGAAGAGGAGCAGCAGCTGTGAAGGTTCAGAGAAGTAGCAGCTGTGGGGTAGCAGGGAGAAAAGAAGCAACAACAAGTTGGGGTTCAGAGAAGCACATCAAAGGGAGATTCAGAGAGGAGTAGATGGGAAGTAGCAACAACGGAGAGCAGAAAGAGATTAGGATTAGCAAGGGGCAACAGGATTAGAGGGGCAGCAGTAGTATAGAGAGTAACGAGAAGAGAGGATACATGAATTTGTCTCTTCTTTCTCCCTCTTGTTTCTCTTTCTTTTTCCTCAACAGAGAGTCGTGGCCCTCGTGGAATTGCCAGATCCGCCTACATCCGATCCATTCCCAGCGCCGCTGGCCCTCGCGAGCTCCTCCTCGTCCTCCTGCATCGACCCGAGCGTCCATGGGCGGCTGCTGCGTATGCAATGACCGCGGGCGAGCGCGCGCGTCCGACGCATCCGGCGCCGCCGCCTGCAACGACCGCTTCTTCCGCGTGTCCCCTCATTCTCCTCATCTTGTCCGGGCAGCATGCCGCCCGCACCTGTCATGTTGCTCGCTGCCTCGTCGGGCGATCATCGCGGCGTCACTGCCCGAGCGCCGCCTCACACGCTAGCGGCGGCACGTCCTCCGGTGAGCCTCTCGTCTCCCGCTCGCAAGCTCCAGCTGCTACCGCCCCCGGCGTTCTCTATCGAGCAGTGGCGCCGTCGCCAACCGCTTGAGCCACCGCGTTGACCGTGCTCCACCTCGCCGCGTGGCAGCAGCCGTCCCCGCCGCCGGCAAGGCTGCCGTCCCTCACCGGAGCACACGCCCTGGCGAGGCGTCCTTTATCCTCCATAACAACAAATGCATGCAGACTATGGAGGCGTCGATTGGGTGAGGAATTGATGCGGGAATATCCGGTTTGCATGGATCACGTACGCCTGGTTGCAAGCATTAGCTATAATAACATCGCTATTAATTAGGGATTAATTGTTGATTTCTTTATCTATTTGGGAGAGAGATTTCTGGTTGAGAGAAACTTAAGGGGAAGTTTTCGTCTGCAGGTGGAGTGGTGGTCAGCCTATTATAATTGCTAACTGCACCCCTGCTAACTCATTAGATCAATCCAATCTGTTAGATTTCATTGATTTAGATAATCGGACGGTGCTGATTAACCGGTGTACACTTAACGGGGTGCATGTAAAAAGTTCTTGTTTGATTGTTTAATAGTAGTGGAGATGAGCCGCGTTTTCCGCATATACCACTGTGTTGTTGAGAATAGATATACCAAAATCCCGCTGCTCTGACTTGATTAGATTGTGGACATCACCAACGAGAGCTGAACCTACGTAGTACGTTATTGTTTGATTGAAGAAAAAAACAAGATGGTTTTTTTTGTTTGTTTGGTAACTAGGGCATTTCCAACGTTGATGCACAAATTTGCTCCAGCATCTGTCCTTAGACAGAGGACCATCCAACGCTACCCGCGTACATTTCAAGATGTATTTGAACTAACCGGACGAAATTCATGCAAACCGACCGATATTCATCAAAGTTTGGATAATAAAATAGCACAAATCATCCATATGTGGCATGCAAATAATTGTAGTACAACATCGTCTCAAATTCAGCAATATTAACTGGATGTCCAATAAGTTTTTCATCAACGGATCACGTCGTCCCACACCTACTGTTCCTTCAGCTTCATCCAACAGCGTGCGTACGTAAATGGTCGTCCCTCTGTCCTGTGTTACATCACGGCAACACGTGTGGGCTACATAATGTGTAAACCAACATTAATTGGCTGGATGATTTAAACAAGTTAAGCAAGAAGAAGCAAAACCTACAATATCCTCCTATGTCGCGTGCAATGGCTACCTTGCCTCCAGCTAACCAACCACGAACAAAACTTGGTGACGCCGGTATGGATAGCGTACCAGCGATATGATAATGACCCCACATTGCGTTGTTAAATAATGTGCATGTCGTAGGGCGCAATGTACTTTCGTGCGTGAAACGATTCATGCATTTGTAGTCAGAAGATCCCCCTCTGTTCTTGCCTACGAAATTTGCGGATATGGCCAACCACGCATCACACAAATGGTCATCCTCCATGGTCGAGTACCCCGCCATCCTTGGTACTCTAAAAGAATGGCATGGCCGCCGAAATTAAGCTAAATGGCCTTTGACCGAACACCAGCCAGGCGTGGTGTCCGTCATGGAGGTCGTCGATAGGGGGACTGGGTGTACCTTGGTACAAATGGCTCCAGGGTGGATAGCGCCGTCGTAAAGGCGAGTCGGCACATCGGTGCTGGTTGTGGATGTCTATCAATGCCTCTGTGGCAGCTGGAGAGGTACAACGGCTTCCGGGGGGCGGGGGTGCGGATGCAAAGCAAGGAAAAGAAGGGGCAACGTGGAAGAAAATGGGACCGAGAGGGGGGATTTTGTGGGCCTCGGGTGTCAGAGTTCTATGTGGCTACTGTTCGGACTCACGCACCCCCCCCCCTCTCTCCCACCCCAAAATTTTTTTGTCTCCACTTTGCGGAAGAAAATACGTTCAGACCATCGAGCGGACCGACACAGACCTGCGTTGGATGACACAACATGTACGGACCGCGCGGTCTGGACGGTTGCGGGCAGCTGTTTGAGGGTTGGCTTTCGAGTGCCCTAAGGCTCTCTTCTAATTTCCAAACAAACAAGATTGCTTGTGTCAAAAGGAAAATTCCATCAACTAGCCCATGTGAGATGACGTCAAGTGGTGATAGTCATCAAGAAGTACAAGTGCAAGATGAATGTACACACGAAGAGAAATTAATATGAAGATGGTCATCAAGAAGATTTTAAGTAGTATAGTGGGAGGAAGGCGGTACCGGTGCTCTCTCTGTATAGCTAACCTATGTGATGGTCATCCTTTGAATTATTCATTCTGAACACAAGGACGGATCCGACCCATTATAATGGAATAAAACCATAACATTCTATTACACTTTGTTCTTGAACCAAACACAGCCCGACAGATTAAAATATAGTCCTCTCGTGACATAGGCCCGTGAATCCATTGTTGGATTTGATCTCGCTCATAACAACTTGAGAGAAAAAACAGGAAAAACAAATTCTCCTCCCCTAACGTATATCTTGATCAGAGGCATATAAAACAACGTTTTGATTTTGGTCCGTGTCTAGCGCCACATATATAAAGAAGAGGTTGTGCCCCTTGGGCAGATAAGGCATATGTACAGGCTAGCTCCAAGACTCCTAACGACCGATACTAATAGGGGAGTACTGAGCGCCGGCGCACCGGCCCAAAAGTTCGGCCGGTCGTACGCGATCCGTCGGATGCGTCCACGCGTAGCCGTCAGATGCGCCCTATCCCATCGTTTTCTCACCCTCCGCTTGTGTATCAGATCTGAGAAAAAACACCGCATGTTCATGGCAGCCGCTTCACCGCCGCCGCATCGCGCAACACGTGTCCATGGTCCACCCTCTCCCATTTGACCTCGCCGTCAACGCTCGCCGCCAATGCTCGCCGTCGACGCCTGCAGCAAAAAAAGGTTGCCGGAAAAAAGCAACCATCTGTGGAGACCCCATTGAATCATTTGAAAAGGGTGGTTCTAGCAAAACAAGGCTACGGATGTAGCAAAAATCGCTGGTTCATTAAAAGAACGAACTCCGGTGGAAGCAATTTTTCAGGCTACTTCCAGCAAATAAATATATGGTTGTAGCAAAAAAATTGCCGGTCCAGCAAGAACGAACTCCGGTGGAAGCACTTTTTGGGGCTACTTCCAGCAAAAAAAGATGTGGTTGTAGCAAAAATTGCTTGTCCAGCAAGAACGACTGCGGTGGAAGCAATTTTTGGGGCTACTTTCAGCAAAACATTCCGCCGGTTCCAGCAAACCTGATCCATGGTTGCAGCAGCGCCCTGCCAAACTCTAGTCCAACTTGCCGTGGCGACCTCCGCGACTCGCCGGGGTGAACCCCCACAGCTCGCCGCCGTCACTGGTTCCAGCAAAACCAGTATGGGGTTACAGCTCCCTCCACAGCCAGTTATAGCATCTACGTGCTTCATCGTCGGGCCTGCTGGTCGAGGTAGTAGCTCGCCGCTCGTGCCAGGGTGTAGTCGCTGGCGTGCTCGCCGTAGTTCTCGCCGCCGACGCGCTGAGTAGCAGGGAACCATCAGTAGATGGGAGGGATGACGGGGCTAGGGGGGGGGCGGTGTGGGGAGCGCGTGGAGTGGGAAGGAGAGGAGGAAGATGAGAATGAACGAAGGAGGGATGGATAAGGTTGGAACTGGATTCGGTTTGCACGGGGCCCACGTCAGGTGAGACGTGGCTATATGTGCGTGCGTGTTGTGCGTGACGAGGCACGGAGCCGGCCCAGCATTCGGCCAGTGCGCCGACGGAAAACGTTTCCCATACTAATAAGGTGCTCGATGGCTCAGAAGGCCATCTCCACCGCCCACCGCCGCAGGGCTATGCCGGCGGCTCCCTACTGCCATCAATGTCACCCAGGTGCTCCCCTTCTTCCGTGGCCATCTCAACAGTGCTGGAGGACACGAGGTGCATTCATGCGCTACACACATACACAGGGGTTGCATCAAGCAGGCACGGTACTTCGCCAAGTTCCTGTAAGTTTTCATGCTTTCGCTCTAACGAAGGTGTTCTCATCACGAACCCCTCTGTTAATCATGCATTAGGTGGTCTATAATGCTAGGCCAAAGATCCTTTTTGGGTAATCCTAAAGAATTAATACTAACATCTGTGTCTAGTGTGCCATGTCACCTCCCTTGTGTCACAATCAGATTACTCCACGGTGTTCACTTTCAAACCAGAGTTTTCCCTTTTTGGAGAGTCTATTACACGTCAAAGTTCCTTTTTTGGTAACTTCGGAAAGTACATTATCTGCTTTGAGAACTATAACAAGCCCAAATATTTTTATGGGATTTGAAGCTTCCAAATTTTTAAACTTTTGGAAGTTTGAACTATGGCTAAAAAAATTCCAAATTTTGCCACTTTAAGAAATTACAAGTTAAACTTTTTCGGAATTTTGAGAAATGTTGAAACTTTTTGGAAATTTTGAACTTAAGGTTTTTTGGACTTTCAGAAAATTCAAATTTGTCTGGAGAGAGAAGACTAATAGAATGTCACCTGGCGGACCCTTCACACTATACTCCCACTGTTTTTCACAAAAGTGGTGCCGCCCAAGCGTGGCCACACACCGAGGAGTACAGATTGCTAGCAACACATAGATGTGTGAGTTCTAATCCTTATTGGTTCTTGATAGACAACGAAATAGATCATCAATCATAGGTAAAAGCAAATTAAGAGTATTCGCTTCAATATGAGCTGAGAAACGAATAGAACCTATTGCATCTGACATTTTTTGGGCTTATCTACTTGTACTATTTATAAAAGCACGAGTTTGGTGAATCCAAATGATCCGAGTCACCCAACAACCACCTATATCCAACATCTCACGCTGCTCCAATGATGTATCCATTACATGACTAATAATTTAAAAAATTGTAAATTACATTGACCATAATTTAGAAACGACATTAATTGCATTAAACACAATTAATTTGATTTCAAGATTAATTGTGGTAATCTAAGAAATTATGTTACTATCAAACTGACACGCGTGCATGTACATGATTAGTGTACTAATCGACCAAAACGGATCTTTCCCTGACATAATCATAGTACATGTCGCTCAACAGAGGAGCTGATTCGCTCGACTCTTCGTTCTCCTTTTCACCCACAATTCCAGGAGACCTGGCGGGAGGTGGGACAATGACTACCGGTAGTGGCGCCGTGGCAGGGAGCACCCTCGGCGTGGTAACCTTGATCACACGGAGGTGGCAATGGATCATGAGGCAGTCGTCATTGCTGGCCATATGTTGGGCCAACTCGAGGTCGCTGTTCTTCACCAGGCACCGGGTCCCGTGCGTGGGCTTGTTGTGGTCGAATGTGTGCCGCATGCGCTCCCCTTCTCCAGCTGCTCCCACGAGGCCAACGACCTCGAAGCAGAAATCGGCTGTCGTCTCCCGCTCGACCGACTTCCCGCGGCCGAGGAAGGCGGACACGTAGTCCCTGCTAGCATTGCAGTACCCGTTGGGGTACACCTTGAGGTACCAGCTGCTGCCGCTGAATCTGAACTGCGGCGAGTGCACGCACTCCCCGGTGCGGAGCGCCATCTTGACATTCGAGAAGCGGTTAATGGTAAACGTGTAGTGCTCGCCCATTTTCTCGGCTGCCGGCTCCGGGCAATTCGAGCAAGATAGGGCCTGATCCGCTGCAAACACCTCGGCCGGCAGCCTGCTCACCTCCACGTAGACGGACAGGGTGCACCGGACGGTCAAGCTGTCGTCCCGACGGCAGACACACGACGACCACTCCAGCTCCCTCCTGTTCACGAACCGGACATAGCCCCTGCTGCGTCCGCCGTTCTCCAGCGTCTGCCCCGACCGCGCCGTGTGGTTGCTGAAGACGGCGCGCTCGCCGGCCTCGTCCAGGATCTCGAACGAGACCCTGCAGACGCCCTCGTGGAGGCGGGAGTCGAACTGCCCGCAGACGCTGAAGAAGACGGCTACGAAGTCCGCCGAATCCTCGTCGAAGCCCGCCGGGTAGACCTTGAGGCGGTAGCCTAAGCCGAGGACGTAGAGCGGGTCGAAGTTGAGCGCCGTGCCGGCCGGCATCCGTGCCCACTTGGAGTAGTGGGGTACCGTGAAAAGGCACGTCACGGACTCCTTTGTCTCGAGCAGGCCGCACTTCACCGGGAGAGACGGCGGCGCTGCCAGCGACGAGGCAGGACCGCAGGAGGCGGTGGCACCCATCGATAGTATCGAATCAATCGATCCCACCGTTAAATATCGGTATAGGTAACTAAATCTCCACTATTGTTGATGGTTCCTCTCTCTCTCCGCCGTATTTATCGACCGGGTTTAATCAGGTATGTTCCTTGAATACCGACTGCGATCTACCGGCCGGCGAGATAAAGATGGTAACTAAATCTCCGTAGATGGAATATTTGGATTAGGAGATCACAACCGCCCGGTACAACCCACCACGGTTTTGGGAGATAGAGAAATCAAGCACATCCATCCATCCAGCATCGAGCACGTAACCACCGGCGGGGAATTCATCCGCCGTCTCCCGATCGAGCACGATGGGTGCGAGCGCCAGCCACTCGTCACCGAACCTGCCGTCGTCGTACACGCTGGCCAACACGGAGACCACGACGCGGCTCTTCACCGTCACCGACTACTCCAAGTGGGCGCACAAGCGGGCCGGCTCCGTGGTGGAGTTCGACATGTTTCGCCACAACGGCCTCCGCTACCGCCTCCAGGTCTACCCCGCCGGCATCGACGACGAATCAGCAGGCTTCGTCGCCTTCTTCCTGGTCTCTGTCGACACGTCCTGGTTCCACGACGATGTCAGGGTCTTCATAGAGATACTGGACGCGGGCAGGGAGCTCGCCATCTTCGACAACCACACCGCCCCAGCGGAGCAGACGCTGCTCCACAACAACCGCAGCAAGGGCTACGTCCGGTTCGTCGCGAGGAGCGACCTGGATGAGTCGCCGTGCGTCCGTGACAACGACACATTCACCATCCGGTGCACGCTGTCCGTAAAAGTGGAGGTGACCAAGGAGCTCACGTCTCCAAGAACGCCGCCGGAGGACTGTCTTCTACAGTCTTCTTCTTCTGTGCACAAAGAACATTAGCAATTAGCACCCTCAAAGCAAACATAGGAAATAGGGAGTTCATCGATCGTATATACAATTAATGATGGTCAACTACAATAATACTCCGATCCTGACCTTATTAATGCTACTCCCTCCGTCACAATTTAAAAGGCACGCTTGAAAATTCTCTGGGACCTAAGATAGGCTAAAAAATAGCATTCACACTACGCATGCATATAGAAATAGTATATCCGAGTACTAATTAGCTACTAGAAATAAATGCAATGCGCCCTAAACCTTGTCTATTGTGGAAACACACGCAAATTTAACCGTGCCTTCTAAACTGTGACGGAGGGAGTAGTTTTTTTTTCAAGTTTCTGATTATTAGTTGCTCATATGTTTGATAAGAAATATAGAACATATGACAATCATAAGAAATATTCTTGTGGTTTTGCTCATGTTTTTATTTTGCCAAGTCCGAGAGCATCTTCAACAGCCGCGCTTCGCGCCGCGCACTAAAAACTAGTATGGCGCGCGCACTTCGGCTGATTTAGCGCGGCCGTCAGCGCTGGCTTCAACAGCCGCACTATGATACAGCGCGCGCGGCACGCACAAACCACATATACATTTCAAATAAAAGTAAAAATAATCAAACAAACAAAATAAATCAACAATAAATAGTTGAATTTCGTTATCATTACAACCCAAACAAATAGTTTATCGTTCAGTACAACAAATACTGCAATAAACACAACAAATAGTTCATGAACAATACAATGTCGAATGCAGAAATCATGCTCTTTGTCGTCCATTTCATGCCCACCACTCTTCAATCAGATCCTTCTGAAGTTTATTGTGCGTTGCGAGATGCCGAATGGCATGATAGGAGGAACAAAATGGGCTACCCTTTCAGCCCTCCGTCGCACTCACACGGGATGTCCCAAGAGCTCATACTGTGAGTATCTAAATCTTGGCCACGCTCATTCTAGATGATCATGTTGTGCATGATCACACAAGCGTGCATGATGTATCAAAGCATTTTTTGATCCCAAAATCTAGCCGATCCTCTCACAATAGCAAATTGGGCTTGCAAAATCCCAAAAGCTCTCTCCACATCTTTTCTAGCCGCCGCCTGAGCATTGTGGAAATCAAGATTTTTCTTACCTTCCGGCTTTTTCAACGGTTTCATGAAGGTTTGCCACTTTGGATAGATGCCATCCGCTAGATAATAGCCATAGTTGTACTTACGGCCATTTGCTACAAACTGCACCGGTGGCAACTCACCATTTACAATCTTATTCATCAGTGGTGATCGGTTGACAACATTGATGTCATTCAAAGATCCAGCATTCCAAAGAATGCGTGCCAAATCCAAGTCTCCTGATCGGCCACCGCTTCAAGGATTATAGTGGAGCCCTTTTTTTGGCCGTGGAATTTCCCATGCCATGCCTTTGGACAATTCTTCCAACTCCAATGCATGCAATCTATTGAGCCAAGCATGCCAGGAAAGCCGCGAGCTTTGTTCATCGCCAATAGCCTTGCGACGTCTTCAGCATTGGGAGGTCTCAAATACTCCTCGCCAAACACTTGCACAATTCCCACTGCAAAGCGCTTGACACACATGATGGTTTGGCTCTCACCCATAGACAAGTGATCATCAACTAGATCAGCCGGGATACCGCATGCCAACATACGCAAAGCGGCTGTCACCTTCAGAAAGGTGCTATGCCCGAGCTCTCCGGCGGCATTCCTCCTTTGCTGAAAAAACCGATCATGGCTCGCTAGTTTTTCTGCAATGCGCCTGCACAAGTCGTTGCTCATCCTAAACCGGCGACGAAAATACGACTCCGGGTATGTGGGATTCTCCACGAAATAGTTCCTCACCAATCTGTTATGGGCATCAATTCTATCTCTCCAAATTTTCTCCCGACCCATAACCGAACCACCGTGCTTCGGTTTTTTATTGATATGCATAGCTAGGATCACTGCAAGATCCTCCTCCTCTTCCATATCAAATTCTTCTTCGGAAGAATCATACGACGAACTCATCTACAATGTTTAATACTATACTATAAATACTACAATTAAAAACATGCACCAAATTCATGAAGTTTGAGCAATACATAGCTTGTAGGCGTTTTGCCGAACACCTTGCGGGCGCGGCGTGGCAGCGAGCGCTCGGGCGCTGTTCCTCGGACGACGGGCGCGCGTGAGGGCCGGCGGGACTAGGAGGTGGGGGACAGAAGCACGGCGGTG
>NC_057798.1:771220467-771227676 GCF_018294505.1 Triticum aestivum | reverse complement strand
GAAGTGGGAGAGCAAGTGTGCGAGAGTCCAGCGCGCGGGAGCGGGCGTAGCAAATAAGCGACGCACGATTGCGTTTCGGCCAGCGCACTGAACTACATATTGCCGCGCGCGCTGTTTTTGCGCACCCGCTGGAGCAACTACACCGGTTGCCTGCGCGCTAAAATGCCCACATTTGCGACGCGGCGCTAGTTTGGCGCGGCTGTTGGAGATGCTCTGAAGGCTGATTCTTTTCATAAGCCTACGCCTAGAACCTTTTATCCAATGTTAAGACCTACGTAAAGCTTAACAATTTTGCTAAACCACGGGGGCGGCAAAGGAGAGCGCTTGAGGCACATGTTCAACCATGATAACCCCGCACACGGGTCCTGGTGCCTGGTGAAGATGAGCGACCCCATGCTGGTTGAACAGACGGACAACGACGACGGCCGCCTGGTCATCTGCTGCCACATCCGAGTGATCAAGACGACCACCGCAAGCTTGCACCCTACCACGGAGCCGCCGACCGCCATCGTCGTCCCACCTTCCGGCGGGTCGAAACACCATCTCAAGGTGCCCGTCAAATGGTTAAGAATCCTTGATCGACTTCAATAAAGCAATGACCAAATTGCAGTCATGAATTTGACACATCTGATGACAAAAATCATGCTAGCAGCCTAGCACACTATCATACCGTTACTATTTTCATTTGGATTTGTAATAGTAGTATGTTATTGCTAGGAACACCCCGACATATATAGTGTGACATTTTGATGTTCTCCGAGAAATTAGAGAAAACTTCTATATTTATTGGTTGTTAGCAGGCAACACCGTCGGCAACATATCTATCGGCATAGCCCAGGAGGCAGTCGGCATATAATGGCCGTCGGCATAGATCATATCCCGATGGTGTTCGCACATCTATGTCGACGGCCTCGACCGTCGGCAACGTCCCCGCCTAACGGTCGACGCCGTCAAGTATTGACCAACAACTGCGCGACACGTGGCACATCTATGCCGACGGCCTAGCCGTCGGCATAGGTTAAAACTATGCCGACGGTGCCACGTGTCGCGCAGCTGTTCCTCCTGGGGCCTAGCCGTCGGCGTAGTTTTAACCTATGCCGACGGCTAGGCTGTCGGCATAGCCCTGACCCAGGAATGCCCAATGGTTGGCATGTGGCAGATATGCTGACGGCCTAGCCGTCGGCATAGCTGCCACGTGTCAGCCACTAGGAGCTCATGCCACCACTATGCCGATGGCCTAGCCGTCGGCGTAGTTTCGACGCGTCAAACGGTCATCCCTGACCGGGTAGGTGGGCCCGCGCTATGTCGACGGCCACCGTAGGCGTATCTCGCGCTGTCCCGACGGCCTCATCTATGCCGACGGCCCCGTCGGCATAGATAGACCTATGCCGTCGGCTTTTCTACGCCTACGGCCGACCTTAGGCCGTCGGGATAGGTCTATCTATGCCGACGGGAGCCGTTGGCATAGATGAGGCCGTCGGCGTAAGCTTATATTCTGGTAGTGCAGCTGCGCGTGAGATTAAACACAACCAAAATAAGACTCTTCATCACAAAAAGAACGTAGGAGTATTAATTTGCAACTGAGTTCTAGTTTATTCATCGATCAAAACTACACATCCTGATCCGTCCCATCGGAAGGTGGGATGGTGATGGTCGGAGGATCCTCGGTATTGACCGAGCTCGGCGTCTCAGCCTTGATCATGCGGAGGTGGCATCGTATGTTGAATTGATGAGGCAGTTGCCGTCGATTATGGTATCCTCCGGAAAGTAGGCGAAGTACGGGACCTCGTGCTCGGGCTGGTCATGGTGGAACTTATGCTCTGCTTTGGCAAACTCCAAGTGAAGGTGTTGGTCGACCTGGAAACTGAATTTGACGGTGGTCGCCAGCTCATCGGACCTCCCGCGGAAGAGGCAGACGGTCATGCCAGACCTGATGTCAACGTAGTGCCCGTTGGGGTACACCTTGATGTACCAGCTGCTGCCGCCGATGCTGAACTGGGTGGAGTGCACGCACTCGCCGGTCCGAAGCCCCGCCCTGATTAGGCCTGGACGTACCGAGCGGGCTTTTCGGCCCGCTCGTGGACCGCGCTGGACCGGACCGATCGGTCCTGGCCCGCTGGAAAATATGGCCGGTCCGAGCCATGAATTTCGGCCCGAAAATCGACCGGTCCGGTCCGGTCTTAGCTCGGTTAACTCGGTTGGACCGTTTGGACCGAAACAAACAGGGTTGTTTCTCAATGCGGCAGCTTTCCGGCGACGTGAACCAGCGATGGGGTCTGAATCCGGCGTGGTCAACACGAGGCAGTTCACATTCGAGCAGCTGGACGCAGCGATGAGGCAGTTCGACGATGGCGGCGAGAAGTCCGTCGACATGGCGTACGATAATGGCGGCCGTCCCTTTCCTTTCATTCAGCGTAATATTAGCGTAAAAGGATGGAGTTTCTCTGCCGTTTTCCCTTTCCATTCATTCAACGTAGGAGAAGCAGAAAGAACGTGAAAGACGGGATCGATCTGATACGGCCGTTTCCCTTTCCTTTCATTAATTCGTTAATTAATAGTCCGGCTTCTGCGTCCACTACGCCCACCCACGACTAGGACTCAGCTCCACGTTAGGTATGATCCACTAATCACGGAGGACTAGCACACCCAAATTTGTGCGCTCATGCACGTGCTACCTTATTTGCATGCGGCTGAGAAAATGCTCCCGTGCCTTCCGGCGTCCATGGTCGCCGCGCAGAAGCTCACGACCACCACATCCACATCCTGACGCCCCCGCCATGGTCACCACATCCGTCTCTTGCCGTCGTTGCCGACGCCATGGTCACCACATCCGTCTCTTGCCGTCGTTGCCGACGCCATGGTCACCGCGAGCTCTCCATGGCCGGTCCTCTCGGTCCTCTCGGTCCGGCTCGGGCTTCGACGCCGCCGGTCCGGTCCCTGCAAACAGGACCGCAAAGCTGGTCGGTCCGGTCCGGCTCGGTCCGCCGGCGGCCGGTCCAACTGGCGGCTCGGTCAAGGCCCGGACCGGCCCGGACCGTGTCCACCCTGAGCCCTGATCCTCGAGAAGCCGCCAATCGTCAGCACTCGGTCAATGCCTCCATGACCTCTGTGGACGACCTGGTGACCTTCACGTCAACAGATACCGTACACCGGATGGTGAAGCTGTCGCAACACGGACGCAGCCCGACGCCTCCAGCTCTCTCCGCTTGACGAACCGGACGTAGCCCCTGCTGCGGTTGCCGTCGGATAGCGTCTCCTCCGACTTCGCTGTGTGGTTGTCGAACACGGTGCGCTCGCTGCCGCCGCCGTCCAGGATCCTGGCGCTGTCCTCGTACCTGGAACAGTAGGAGTCGTCGGTCAGTTGGGCGAACACGGCGGCGTAGTCTGCCGCCATCTTGTCGTAACCGGCCGGGTACACCTTGAGGTGGATCGTGTCGTCGAAGAGCAGCGCAGAGCCGGCGGCCATCTCCACCCAGCTGGAGTAGTCGGGGACCGTGAAGAGGCGCGTCGTGGACCTCGTCTCCCACAGGCTGCACTTGGCCGGCCCAAACGGCGGAGACGAGCTGCTGACGCTGGCGCCCATCTTGGCCGGTCGTCGGTGCTCGATAGATCGACCGATCGAAATTGAAGCCAGGATGAAGTCCAACAAATCGATCCATCCATCCATCGCGCGCGTGCAAATGCAAAACAACGCCTCATTCGTCCGTGCGTCCATGCATCTCTTGCGCACGATGCATGACGTCATGCCGGTACGTCCGTAGTACGCGCTAGCTGTTTGTTTCCAGTCGGCCTCGCGCGTCCGCACGCTCTTTTTTTGACGCCGATAACTGCCACATGTGTGGTGTAATCGACATGCGCCCACACACCGTCTATGGTGTGAGCAGGAAGTAGCCCACACGGGCTGTCTGTGGGCGGATATTAGAATTGCCCACACGTGTGGGCGCGGCTGCTTCGTGCCACACGCCAACAAGTACTACTCATCTTCACCCCGCGCGTGTGGCACGAAGCAAAAATGCCCACACGTCCTGGCGCTACTACATTAGGTACACCACAGGATGACGATTTAGTTGCCATCCTGATTGGCAGATGTAGTTATCCGAGATGGCAAGTGTAGTTGTAAAAGCATGACAACTCTATCTGTTTTGGTTAATTATAGTTGTCATGTCTAATTTATGGTAGTTGCCACGTGTAATCAAACCGTAGTTGCCGTGTGTGATTAACTACTTGCCACATATGGTCAAACAGTAGTTGCCATGTGTGTTTACCTAGTTGCCACGTGTGGTCCAACCATAGTTGCCGTGTGTGATTAACTACTTGCCACATATGGTCAAACAGTAGTTGCCATGCATGTGTGTTTACCTAGTTGCCATGTGTGGTCAAACTATAGTTGCCATGTGTGGTCAAATTATAGTTGCCATGTGTGTTTATCTGGTTGCCACGTACGCGCAACTGCAGTTGCCGTCTAGCAAAACATCACAGTTGCCATGTGTGTTTACATAGTTGCCACATTCGTCTAATTGCAGTTGCCATCCACAACGTAGGAGTGTCGTGTGGGAAAAGTAGTTCGCCCACACGCGCATGAATTAGGTGGCTGGCTGTGTGGGCAGAAACTAGTTCGCCCACACAGCGCAGGTGACAAACAGCATGGTGCTAGCGTGTGGGCAAACACTTCAACGCCCACACACCAGCCCCGTCCTACATGGCGCACAAAACCAATCTTTTCGTGCCAAGATTCGTGCAAAAGACACTGGACAACGATCGAGGTGTATGGGCGAGTTGGGTAACGCCCACACGTGTGGGCGTTAGTGTTTCCGTTTTTTTCTTCTGGTTTCCTTCCTTTCCTCTATTAGCATTTTGGAGAAAACATCAGCAACTAATTAAAAAGCAAGGGGGAGGAGGGATCTCCTTGATTGAGACCCCCCCTCTCCCGAAATAAAGTAAGGCATTTATCCTCACACTAAATGTACTCTGCAAAAGAGTTGTTTTAATCCAAGAAATCCATTTTTGCCCAAAACCTCTGGAACTAAGCATTTCAAAAAGAAAGTCCCAACTTACCCTATCGTATGTTTTTTCATAGTCTAGTTTGAGCACAAGCCCTTGCAAACCAGATTTCTTAACTTCATGAATAACCTCATGTGCCAGGACCACACTTTCAAGTATATATCTGCCCTTGATAAATGCAGTTTGATTGGGTGTACAGATGTACTCAAGCCATGAGACCAGCAAAGGCAAGCAGGACGGCGAGGCCAAACCCCGTGGCCTCCACAGAGGTGGCGGTAGAGACAGACGTGGGTGAAGGAGCGTTGCTTGCCATAGGGCCGCTGGCCGGGGTGAGTGATGGCGAGGAGGAGTCAGACACGACGTCGCTCTTGACCTTCATGCCACCAGTGCAGTGGCCGGGGAACCCACAAATGAAGTAGCGGGTGCCGGCGGCGGTGAGGGTGACGATGTCGTTCCCGGAGATGAGGGACGCGATAGGGTTGACGGTGCTGCAGGAGTCGTAGTCAGCCTTGCTAACCTCGAGGACGTCGTGCGCCAGAGGGGAGAGTACTTGAGGACGATTTGGCCGCTAGGTTGGAATGGTCCTGGAGGACGCCCACATGCCATAGTTGGTGCTAAGGTCCCACACTATGACGCCCCAGATTCAATCGTACACTAATCATACACACAAACGTGTACGATCAAGATCAGGGACTCACGGGAAGATATCACAACACAAATCTAAAAAAAGATAAGTCATACAAGCATCATAATACAAGCCAGGGGCCTCGAGGGCTCAAATACAAGTGCTCGATCATAGACGAGTCAGCGGAAGCAACAATATCTGAGTACAGACATAAGTTAAACAAGTTTGCCTTAAGAAGGCTAGCACAAACTGGGATACACATCGAAAAAGGCGCAGGCCTCCTGCCTGGGATCCTCCTAAACTACTCCTGGTCCTCGTCAGCGGGCTGCGCGTAGTAGTAGGCACCTTCGGTGTAGTAGGAGTCATCGTCGAAGGTGGCGTCTGGCTCCTGGGCTCCAACATCTGGTTGTGGCAACCAGGTAGAAGAGAAAGGGGGAAAAGGGGGAGAAAAGCAACCGTGAGTACTCATCCAAAGTACTCGCAAGCAAGGAGACTACGCTTCTGGCAGCCTCCGTCTTGCAGCATGTAGAAGAGAGTGGACTGAAGTCCTCCAAGTAGCATCGCATAGCATAATCCTACCCGGCGATCCTCCCCTCGTCGTCATGTGGAAAAGCGATCACCGGGTTGTCTATGGAACTTGTCTGGGCGTGTTTTATTAAATATTCGGTTCTAGTTGTCATAAGGTCAAGGTACAACTTCGAGTCATCCTTTTACCGAGGGACACGGCTATTCGAATAGATAAACTTCCCTGCAGGGGTGCACCACATAACCCAACACGCTCGATCCCATTTGGCCGGACACACTTTCCTGGGTCATGCCCGGCCTCGGAAGATCAACACGCCGCAGCCCCACCTAGGACTAACAGAGAGGTCAGCACGCCGGTCTAACTCCTATGGCGCAGGGGTCTGGGCCCATCGCCCATTGCACACCTACACGTTGTGTGGGCGGCCGAAAGCAGAACTAGCCCCCTTAATACAAGAGCAGGCTTACATTCCAATCCAGCGCGCGCCGCTCAGTCGCTGACGTCTAGAAGGCTTTGGCTGATACCACGACGTCGAGTGCCCATATCTTTCCCGTGTAGTTGGTTAGTGCGTATAGGCCAGTGGCCAGACTCAGATCAAATACCAAGATCTCGTTAAGCGTGTTATTATGAAGCAACCGCGAACGCCGACCAGGGCTAGGCGCACCTCTCGCCTAGGTGGTCTCAACCTGCCCTGTCGCTCCGCCACAAAGATCCACACAGAGGGCCGTCGGGACAAAGGTCCTTTCAGCTCCAAATCCGTGAGTCACTCGCGGGTACTCTTCGAGCCGACCCGACTTTAGTCACCATCTGTAATATGTATATATGTATAGTATAGCCGTGATCACCTACCAAGTGATCACGGCCCGATAGTATAGCAAGGCAGACAGACAAGAATGTAGGGCCACAGATGATAAACTAGCAACCTATAATAAGTATTTAGGATTGCAGGTAAGGTATCAACAGATGTAGCAACAATGTCAGGCTATGCATTAGAATAGAATTAACAGAAAGCAGTAACATGCTACACTACTCTAATGCAAGCAGTATAGAGGAGAATAGG
>NC_057798.1:771213365-771220125 GCF_018294505.1 Triticum aestivum | reverse complement strand
CTGATTGCTCTGGCAAGAAGGATGGGTCGTCAACACCGTAGTCAGTCGGGGCACCACCAGCGGTGTCGGTCGTAGTCTACCGGAGAGAAGAGGGGGAAGAAATAATGAATACAATGCAAACAGATGCATAACGATGCATAACATGACAAAGCGTGATGCTAGGTGTGCCCAAATGCGGTAGTAGGTGATACCGACGAAGGGGGGACATCCGGGAAAGTATTCCCGGTGTTCCGCGTTTTTGTTCAGATGAACAAGAGGGGGAAAGTTGCGAGTTCGATAGGTTAGGGATTTGTGGCAGGTGAACGGGCTGCGTATCCGGATTCGTCTCGTCGTTCTGAGCAACTTTTATGTAGAAAGTATTTCCATCCGAGTTACAGAATTAAAAGATATGATTTTCAAAGGAATTTATTAATTTCTGGAATTTAATTAATCATTTAATTTAATCCAAAATTGGATTAATGACATCAGTATGATGTCATGTTGGCATCAGCAGTCAACAGGAGTTGACTAAGTCAAACTGACATGTGGGCCCAGTGGGACCCACCTGTCATACACCGTTTAATTAATTAAGGTTAACTAATTACTGCTTAGTTAGACTAACAGGTTAATTTAGACTAATTAAGTAGGATTAATTAACTTAATTAATTCAATTAATTAATTAATTAAATTTATTTTTATTTTTATTATTAAATTTTTTTAAACGTTCTGGGGCATGGGCCACATCATTCATAGGCCCATAGGGGCCTATCGGGTTCGGGCATGCGGGCGACGGGCACCAGCCCGAATGGGCGCCCGCCCAGGCCAACAGCAGGGAGCCGAAGTGGCGCTGTCGAGGGCTGCCTAGGGCGCGACGGCCGGCTGCGCAGTAGAAGCAAAGCAGCTGCAACAGGAGGCAGGGCGTGGGCAGGACGAGGAGGTAGCGGGACGGGGCGGTGACGGTTGCAGAGGCCGGTCCGTGGCGGTGCGCGGTGAGCGAGAGAGACGGGGCGTGGGGGGGCGGCCATGGGCGCGTTCAGGAGCGCCGGGGCGCGGCCATGGGCGCGCTCAGGGGCGCCAGGGCGCGGCCGCCGACGTGGTGAGCGCGCGGGCAGGGCTGCGGGTGAGGACGGCGTCGTGGCATTCTGGATAGGGAGAGTAAGAGGGGGGCGCGTGCTCACAGGGCCGGTAGGGATAGGGCAGCCAGGGTTGAGGAGGTCGACGGGGACGACCGGGCGATGGTGGAGAAGCAGGCCGGCGGGGAGGCGCTCCGGCAACGGCGAGGCCTTCAGGCGACGCGGGAGGAGCTTCTGCGTGGCGGCGGCACGACGACGACGATAGGAAGAGGATCCCCGGCCGCGGGGACGGCAGCGGTGGTGGGGCTTCAGCGCGGCAAGGGGTGGGGATGGTGCGCAGGTGCGACGGCGGCGTCGGGGACCGAGGGCGACGGGCGGCGTCGGGGATTGGTTGCCAGCCCCCGTTCCAGATCTGGATCGGGGGGAGGGGGAGAACGAGCGAGTGGGAGGGGGGAGTGGTGGTCATGGGGCTAGGGTTCGGTGCCCCCAGGGGGTATAGGCCAGGGGCTGGGCCGGCCGGTTGTTGGCCTGGTGGCCAGCTGGGTTACGGCCCAGCAGGGGGGTCTTTTTATGTCTTCTGGTTTTTTTGTTTATTTGTGTTTTTATCTTTTTACTTATTTTCCTTTTCTGTTTTCTGTTTTACTTTAGATCCTCTTTTATTTTAGTTTTGTAAACTATAAAAGTCGTCCCTAATTTAGTGTTAGTAAATAGGCTACTACCACATTAGTTTGGGCAACTAAATAAAATAGTTCAATATTTTATTTTATTTTATTTTAAAAGGCATTCAACTAATTGTTTTTGCTATTGATTAAAATATTTTTAGAGTACTAAACCTTTTCTAAAAATGTGGTTTCTCCATCATACTTACCTATGCATTATTTGGCTCATCCCGAACGTTTTAGTTTTAATATTTGAAAACTTTTATTGTTTGCTTGATTTTGAATTTGAATTTGAATCGGTTTTAAACTAACGCGAGATTAGCATCAGTAATCGAGGTGACGTGGTATCATTAGTAGATGGTTACCGTAGCTTAATTATCCGGGCATCAAAATTCTGCTCCACTACAAGAAATCTCATCCCGAAATTTAAGAGGTAGTGAAAGGGGGAAGGTTTGGTAACGAATCTAGCGGGTCTTCCCATGCTGGCTTGCTCTTCTCGAAGAGGCCGGTCCAATACATTGATGTCTTCATTTCTCTGTTTCAGGCCATCATGATGAAGTCGGCATCCTTTCTTTAGGAACTCCATCATACTTACGAAAGAATAAAGGGTGGGCATTCTGGGAGAACGGACCTCGGCAAGGTTGACTATCGGGTCGACAACATCGAGGAAGGTGGCAGAAAGTAACACTCGAATTGAAACTTAAGAAAATATCGAGAGCAAAGTAAGGAGGTATCATGGGAAGTTTCGAGCGGGCAGGCAATCGTTCGATGCCTGTTATAGGGCGTGAAAGGGTCAAAGCGACGGGAATAAGTATTGTGTCCGATATCAGACCTGAAGGTGGCTCGTGAATTACATACGAGGCCACGCGCGAGGAACAACCTTGGGAACAGGGGGTGTACAGGAGAGTCAGGTTTCGATCCTATGGAACTGTGGGTTATGGGCCCACCATGTGGGTTAAAAGTAGGAAGGGCGGAGACGTCTTGCGTGATCATACAAGCAAGGTATGTCAGAGGGTAGCCTGTCAGTTATGTTGGCAACAACAACGATACCAAGGGCGAGGGACGAAGAGAACCATTTTCCTGCTCGTTGAACTAGACAGACCAATAGACAAAGTTCTCGTCCATCGGTGGTTACCGGAATATCATCAACAATAGTAACAGGGTCTTACATACAGAGCGGTACAACAAGGTGCTTACCTAAGCAGGGAATTATCTCTGCTCAGTTAAGTCAGATTACAGGAAAGGCTAAACAAAAGAATGGAAAGGAAAACGTGATTATCAGATTAAAGAGAACAATGGAAAGAAAAATTCCGATTACACACAATTATTAGGAGTATATCCTTCCCATGAACAAGTAGAACATGGCATACATGATAGGAGAGCAAGTACCCCAACCATTCAGAAAAGAGGCAAGGATTAATCCAGATGTTACCCATACAACGGTGTTTGGATAACTGACCAAGAAACATTTAGCATCACGCCTCCAATGTTCTTGTTGATGAGCGGGGTATCATAGTCATGCTTCGAGGTAGCAATGATATGGTGTTTCAATCAAGGGAGAGTCTTTGGATACACAAATGATCCATCAGGAGCAACTTATAAAATAAGTCTTACAATTTCCTTCAGGAAGAATGGTTATCCTTGCAAAAGAAATTATAATGATAGATCCTCCAGCCAGGGGGTGCTAGGCATGACATCATATTACTGGGTCATCAAAGGACCAACATCATATCTTGTGGAAAGTTGTCCCAACCATCATACCTGACCGAGATTCAGATCCGATTGGTGTCATGATACCTCAGACTCAGGATGTCCGAGAAGAAAAAGGTGCAACACAAATCGACGAAACGACATTGCAAGATTCTCGGGAAATGAACTATGAGAGCGGGTTCCTGAAACAATACTTCATCATTAAAACAATGAGAGGATGAGGAGGTGGTTGTTGGGCTCAGCGACAATTCATCGAGAATTCCAAACGGATGGGTTTCCACAATAATGTGAACAAGAAGATGACACTTGTTAATTCAAATGATATAATGTTGTATGCTCGAGTAAAACATACACCATCAATCATTAGTTGAAAGGTGTGCCGAAATATGACCTTAGGCAACAAGATCAATGTTAGAGTGACGACTCAATAACCAACAGTCTAAGAACAAACTGTCGATCATTAACTTCTAGGCAAAAGGGTTGCTAGAAGTACATAACTCAAGCAGCATCCCTAGCATATTGGTATCGCGGTTAAAAACAACACGGGGACCAAGGAAGAATGGTGATGGTGAGAAGTATCATCATACCTTGAATTTCTAAGAGGTGGAGCAATCCTCACATGATTCTCGATAGAAAAGACAGTAATACTTCAAGGCAGAACACAACACTAGCTGGAGAGCAAGCTGTATTCATAATGTGGACAAGTTCGCGATGAAAGGAAGTCAAGGGTGTTGTCGATGATAATAAAAATCATCGACGACAAGGAGGGTATTTCTCATCATGAACACAGTTGGCATCTCGGAAGAAGTCAAAGTTTTGAAGGTGATCCGACACATTTGCCGGGAGGTTTCAAGAGGATGCAATCAAACAACAATGGCAACAAGCAAGGGAATGACGAAGTGGCAAGTTATAGGATCAATATATAAGATGCAAGCTCGGAAGCAAAGTTGCCTTTCAAGACAAGCAACATGATGTTGAAAGCTCGAGGCAAGTCATGCTCACACACAGAAGAATTCGTGCACCAAAGAAGGATGAGGTAGCATAGTCAAAGGTAGCAAGACCAGGACGCAGCCGTTAGTCTAGAATGACCAGATTGAGTTCAGAATTTCCTAGTAAAAATACTAGGGGTATTTGATTTGTAGCACCGAATAATTTCACTAGTCGGTGTCATCGGTTGACAACAACCCAGAACCTGTAGAGTGATTACGACAAGGAAATGCATTACTTCAACAAAGTTAGTAAGATGTGGTGCAAAGGTAAGACATCTCCGAGATACCAGGGGGTAATACTCGAAGGTAGAACATGATAGAAGTAGAACCGGGTCATTGACCTATGACAATAGATACTTCAACCTTGCCAAAAATAGACGAGGCACTGGAATGAATTCCCATCAGATATATCAGATCAGGACAGCATGGTCGGAACCATAACTGTAAGGAATCAATCCAAGAATACCGAAAGAATCATACAGCTGGATAATCATTTTGCAAGAAGCTTCCGAGATGGTCTACATCATTTTCATGGGCATGAACACAAAGTTCAAGGTCGACTCCCACTTCTTTAATGCATATCATTTCGTTCACCTCTCGCTTTGATATAACTGTAGTGCTGGAATTTTATCTAGTAGAACACCAGAAGAGTATGACTTGTGAAAACTTTCGGGTTCTCACGGATTTGGGGAAGGCATAGGTTCAACCCATCGGGCATCTTAGTAACATATACCACAAGTTTCAAGAGTAAATACACAAGCTCGAAAGTAGAGCATGGTTGGCCAAGCAGAGGATACAATTTACCAAAGGCATTATATACCCATGGAAAGGCTCACAAGGTTATTGAATATGAAGGACGATGTTGGATGAAATCCAACAATGGATCGGGCGATCCACAACGGAGCTGATGTGAGTATCGGTACTCAATCAGAGGAAGAAAGAATGCACGGGCATCAGATTATAGAACATCCAAATAATTCGATGCTTAGATAACAAAGGAATTATGATTTCCAAAACACGAGAAGAAAGAATGCTCTGATCAAGGATGTATAATTTGGATAGACCAGAGGCACAATTGACGACAAATAGTTTGGTCCAGAACCAGCTCATGTTCAGAATGACGTCTGAGCCGAAAAGATAATCTAGAAGGGTCAATTGATGATTGTGTGCATTCGCACACATGTTGAATCAATATGATCAAAATGACAGTGTTGAAAGATACTAGTGAATATTGCTAGTGATATGGGAGCATCCATAATGTAAGCATACAAGTATTTGCAGAGCAATAGTTTGAAGAGGATGCTCAGAAGGTCGAATAGTATTTCAGAGTATCTTATGAAGCATACGAACAACTGGGGATGAACGGATACTCAATAAGTGCGAGGAATTTTCAATAGGGGTATTCATGTGGTAAAGAACTGCAACACAGTAAGCTTAAAGGATTTTCGGAACAACGGAGTGCAATTTAAGGCATCTTGTAAAGAGCAACTGAGGATGAAGGTATGAACGACAATTGTAGGTAGTTATCCATAAGGGTATATCGGTGGTAGGGGATTGTAAAGTCGATGGGCACAAGGGTCTCGGAAAATCCTCGAAGAGTATCTTCGGAATCTTCTGATGCAGCAAGCAATCATCTGGAGTGAGGGGCTCTCCGGGAGAAAGTATTTTCGAGAACCTAAAGTTAGTATTTTTAGCAAAATCATTTAACCCGAATAGAGGAAAGATTAGAGTCCCAGAGTATAGGCCGAGAAATAAAATATCCTAATACCACCCAATGGCGACGTGGGTCCGTAAGACACACAACCATGTTAGTAAAAGTTTTGCAATGACTAGACTCAACTTCGGCCAACGAGTTTGGAAGGCAAAAAAGAATATCGAGTAGATGATAATACCACACCATAATACACCCGGCCGGGAATATATTTCAGTACTCAATAGCGGTACCGATTCCCAACGGCGGCCGGGATCGATGGGCGCCACCGCTAGCCACCCGGTGTCGGCAGTGCCGTCGCTGCCGGTAAGGTGCGGCCTGTTCGAGACGATAGGTTCCATGACGTATCTCTTCACGGTGCCCGAGTACTCTAAGTGGGCGCGGACGCCGGCCCGCATCGCGCTCAACTTCGACCCGTTCTTCGTCTGCGGGCAACTCCACCACCTCAAGGTCTACCCTGCGGGCTTCGACGAGGAATTGGCGGAGTTTGTGGCCGTCTTCCTCATCGCCCGCCACGGCCCCTTCGACCAGGTCTACAACACCAACGAGGGCCTCTGCAGGCTCAGGATCTCCATCGAGATCCTGGACGAGAGCGGCGAGCGCACCGTTTTCGACAACTACACGGCGTGAACCGGGCGG
>NC_057798.1:771057356-771061986 GCF_018294505.1 Triticum aestivum | reverse complement strand
GTTGTAGATTGCCGCCGATGCGGTGTTCAGGATGGCCATCACGGCCACGGCGAGGAGAATGGTTCTCATGGCAGCCATTGCGGTTGCAACTGAAAGGAGAGCTAGGAGAGGAGATTGTAAGACAGGTGCTAGCTGTGTTGATCCTTTGATCGGAGATTGTGTTTGCTTTGCTTCTCTAGGTGTCTGTGTCGGGTCCTATATACACAATACAGGCTATGCCCAGGTGGGTTGAAGAAACGTGTGCGGTAGGTGGAAGGCTGGAAGCGTATAGAATAGACTACGTGTATCTGAGTTTTGGACTTTGAATGTTTACGTGGGAACACAAGCAAAGCTACGCAGCATGCACCTACTACTTGGTCATCACAGTCAAACACGTATAGGTATAGATATATAATAGATAATAGATCGACGGAAGATCTGAAGACCGAGCCTACTGACTGCTTCACGCGTTGCCTTTTCTTTTCCTCAGTATCGACGCGGTCTACGCGATGTAGACTATCACAATCCATGTCCCTGCTCACGTATATCAAGGGTTCATCGATCAGCACTCAACTCGAACTTCTCTTCCCTCAAAAAAGAAAAACTTGTAACTTCCTTTATTACATATATCATCTTCACTACGTGAATTTTGTGTTACAACTAATTATATTGCAGCCTTTTAGTGATTTATTTTGCATCTTTCAAGTTTCAACGACAAAAAAAGTCACAACCTCCAAATTAAAAGGCAAACGATGAACAAAATTACAATATTCTAATCAAGAAGTAAAGTTTCATAACATATACAGTAAAGTTAACAAGCTTTGAATTACATCCACACACAAAAAAAACAAGTTTAGAATTGGTAAGATGGAGCTTTCAGCTCTCAAGTTGAGCCGTACAATTGACCTACAGTGCATCATCCTGGATTGCAAAATAACATCATCAAGTGAAATAATACATTATGAGATACTTTAACATTATGAGATAATAACATCATCAATTGATACTTTAACATCAAGTGAAATAATAACATCATCAATTGATATGTTTTACGCATGTGTAAAATTACATTATGAGATACTTTAACATGTCATTTAAAAAGCAAACACATGTATTTGAAAATACTTGTTTTACTAGAATCAGTCCACAATATGAAAATCGTCCGTAAAAGGTCTCAGTGTAGCAAAACCTATATATATTTCTTATGAAACATGAGCAACTATTATTGACCACATATATTATTATAGCTGACGACGATCACTGTTCTTTTCTTGGATAGATGGTACACTGGTGTGTGGTCCTTTGTGTCCGTGATCCAAATCTAGGCACGCAAAAGCCTCCGGCAGCACGTTTGTACCGTGCACCTATGCAGAGTGTTCGGCTGCACATGGCCTCCAAATCAATAGGCCCCTAATTTTCTATGTAATAGAGTAGTGATAATGAGCTTCAAAAAAAAAGCGTAGTGATAATGACAAATTTAGATCTTATTAATTTAGGTATATAGGTTAACATTATAGTGACCAAATGTAACATTTGTACTTGATATTAAATTAGTACATATAAATAAATCATTCCAAATAAATTATGCTTTATAAAAATAATGCTTTGGACACTTGGATCTAGATATGTGGATCGTGATAGTCTACGTCATGTCTTCTATAGACGGAGTCGATACTGAAGAAAAAGGAAAGGAACGCGTGAAATGGTCAGGAGGCCAAGAGCACAGTCCAGTCTTGACCAAGTACGTACCAGCTGCATGCGTAGCTTGCTTGTGTTCCCATCTACACAACATTCAAAGTCCAAAATTCAGCAGGTACACCCACTCGACGCTTCCACCAACCTCACACGTTTCTCCAACTCACCCGGGCATAGCCTGTACAGTATAAATAGGACCCGGCACAGCCGCCTAGCAAGCAAACACATTCTCCCGCTGAAGGATCAATACATCACCTGCCTTATAATCTCCTCTGCAAGCTCTTCTTCCATTTCCAACCGCAATGGCTGCGAGGAGAACCATTCTTCTCGCCATGGCTGCCATGGCCATCCTGAGCACGGCGTCTGCGGCAATCTACAACGTGGGCGAGCCGGGCGGCGCATGGGACCTCAGCACCAACTACGGCACTTGGGCGTCCTCTAGGAACTTCCAAACCAACGACCAGATCGTCTTCAAGTACTCCCCTCAGGCACACGACGTCCTCGAGGTCAGCAAGGCAGACTACGACTCTTGTAGCACCGCCAGCCCCGTCACCACTCTCAACTCCGGGAATGATGTTGTCACCCTCAACGCCACCGGCACCCGCTACTTCATCTGCGGATTCCCTGGTCATTGTGCGGGTGGCATGAAGGTTAAGATTGATGTCATGCCAGGCTCCTCCTCTACGTCACCTGCCCCGGCCAGCGGCCCAAGTGCAACCAACGCACCCCCGCCGACACCTGTCTCCACCGCCACCAATGTGGAGGCCACCGGGTTTGGCCTCGCCGTTTTGCTTGCTGTTGTCGGCCTCATGGCTTGAGAGTGCATCTCCACATTCGCAGGCACATGTGTACTTTATGTTTAGTTAAGAAATTATTACTAGCAATTATCTGTGTGTATACTCAAGTAGTTATGTGTATGTTGGATGTATTTGGGCTTTGCGTTTTACTGATTCATTTTGGAGGATTTGTTAAAAAAGATTATTTTAGTCTTATAGAACATTTGTCCTGAAACACGTTCGTTCTAAACTGTAAGAGCCCAGACTTTTGTAACTTAAACTTGCATTACAGAAAGATATACACATAGATTAGACATGCAATTAGTCTGCCCCGATTGTAAATGAACTATCCCAAAAGAACCAGCTGCCACAAATGGTGGAGAACAATTCGGATGGCCCCCGCCCGAACATACTGGATCAAAATCGTCTGGCCAAAAAATCATGTCCTTTGCTCGTGGAGTGCCATACATGTTCATGTTTCTGGTGTTGCAAGGGACAATCACCGTCGTCGAGGGAAAGAGAGCCATGGGAATGGGTGATGGGTGCTTTTCGGGAGTGAATTCTTCCTTGTTATGTTCTTGTGGCTGGAGAACGATGACTATCGATGCTCTGAGAGACCAAAATCTCCCCTCTCTAAGCCCCATCGTTCAGAACTGTAAAAATACATGCGGCATTGGGTAAAAGTGATCCATCCAGGGATAGATAGGTCATGGCCCACGCAGCGCGGCACAATATTTCACCTCCGGCCGGATCCGCCACCTCCATTGGAACCGGATGCTGCTCCTCTTCCTCCTCGTTCTGCTACTCCTCCTCCTCCGGCTCTAGCGAGTCCGGAGGTAGGCCAGCTACGATGCGGGCGACACGCCTCGCCCAGATCTCCTCCTCGATCCGGAAGTGGCGCTCTGGCGTGAGCATAGCATAGGTCGTCTTCTTTTATCGGGCCAGGGCGGACGGCGAGGGAAGAGGGAGATGGACAAGGAGAGAAATGTGCTCCGACTGGAACAACGGAGAGGGCAGAAGAGGTTGTGGCTAGAGTTGGGGACGTCGGCCGGCTCAAATAGACGGACTTTGGCCTCGGGCATCGAGCCGAAGCGGCGCCACACGGCGGTCGCACCCTCACCGGAGGAGAAGCCCGTTGAGCTGTTGGGTTTCGGGGCAATTCTGTGTCGGACCCAGTCGTCAGTCCGACATGGCGGATGCGCCTCGACGTTTCAGGCCTATTTGAGACACCCGTCTGGGTCTTTTTTTTTTGACCGCTCACTGACCGGACCGTCCGCCCGGACGTATGAGAGGGGTTTAGAGTGTCTGGCTGTAGATGTTGTTACCTAGCATAAAGATGCTATGAGCATGTACGACAAATAGTCCATATAGACGAGAGACTTCTATCGAACGTTGCTGCGCATGTCCCGTCTCCGTCTCCCATGTACTTATCCTTCAAGAAAATTTTCTTCACAATAATAAAAAGTAGTCCTCATTGGTGCCACTAATGGTATATCTATCTCTTTATTAGATAAAATTTATTTTAATATAATATATCATTCAATCTTTTTTTCATGACCTGTTATTTTGCAATTCCAGATGATGCAATATCGGTTATTTTTCGGCTTAATCCACGTGGCTGAAAGCTCTACTTCTTGGTTTTAACATTGGACTTTTACCTTTTCAGTTGAAATTTGTGACGTGGAATTCATAAATCAAACCTACCGATTTCAACAGAGGATGTTACAACTTTTTTTAGAGTAAGAGTTTATATGCGGCTGGACCATACTTCTACAAGGTTTGTGAGTTATGATAGTCAACTACGTCTCCTTGGAGCCTAGATTGACCGCGTCCATATTGAACCAGCAGGTAATGGCTGCTATGCTGACGCCCCGCTCCCCTCTCGCGAACGCCCCGCTCCTAGGGTTCCCTCGCCGCCGCCGGCGGCTCCCCCGCACGGGGCCGCCGCCGCGGCCGGAGCCCGTCGCCGCCGCTAGCCGGAGCCTGCTCCTCTCCCCCTCCCCTACCCCTTCCTTCCCTTCCCCGTACCCCCGCGTCGCCTCCCCGAGCGGGGCGACCGGGGGCCCCTTCGCCGCTCCTCCCCAGCGCCCCTCCCCCGCCCCTGCCTCCTCCCGCCGCCGCCAGCGAGCGCCGCCAGGCTTCGGCCGCGTGGTGCTGGCGGCTGCGGGCCTGCCCTTCCC
>NC_057798.1:771044425-771056982 GCF_018294505.1 Triticum aestivum | reverse complement strand
GGTGCGGCCCGTCGGTGGTGGTGCCGCGGGCCCGGTGGCTCTCGACGCGGCGGTGCGGCCGTTGGCCGTGGGACGGCGCGGTGGCGCTGCGGCTGGCGGCGCCCGCCCAGCCCAGATCTGGGCCCTTTTGGGCCCATCTGGGTTGGCGCAGGCCGGTGGCTTGGTGCTCGGCGGCAACGTTCCTTGGTGATGGCATGGTGGCGGCGGTCTCGGGCGGTGAGGACTTCGTTGGCCGGCGTGCTGCAGCGTGGTGACAGGACTGTCCGGGTCCATGTGGGCCCGGCCGGGCCATCGAGGCCTGGCAAGTCCTCGTCGCCGCGTCCGGTCGGCTCCGCAGTGGCGGTGGAGGCTGTCCCCTCCTTCCGGTCGAGTGGTGGTCGCTCCCGTGGCTGGTGTCTCCTCTTCCTCTGCAAGCCTCGTGTTGACAGCTCCAGTGAAGCGGGGAGGGTTGTTCGGTAATCGTGGTGGCACAAGCTGGTGGGTGGCCGAGGAGGTGGTGCATTTCGAAATGCCTGAGGTGGTGGTGGTGGTTGTGGATCGGGAGAAATCCCTGTCGGCCTGGCCGGCACCGATACGATGACGCCTGCGGGCGCCGTCGGACCTTCCTGAGGGGCATCGGGTACACCCCTTCCCCACTATCCCTCGCGTACCGAGGGAAACCCTAGAACTTGTTCGGGCAACAGCGGCGGCATCGTCACACTCCCTCTTGAGGGTGTTGCTTGGGGCGCGGCGCTTCGGGATGCTGGGAGCGTGGTGGTACTTCTTTGGAGGGTGCAGCGGTTGCCGGACTTCCCTTCTTCGTTGATCTGCCGTTGTCAGCATTTATTTCTCTTTCTTCTTCTTCTTTTTCTTTTGAGCTTATCTGTGCTGCGGTCTCAGCGAGTTGGATGTATCGGATGTTTGCTTTATAATATAAAGCTGGGGGAAACCCTTTTTCGTTGAATGGCTGCTATGCTATGAGAACGCTTGAAAAGGTCTTAACATCTTCAGTCTACTTTATTATATATCTATCTAGGTGTTTGAGTATGACCAAGTACGTACTACCTGCATGCCTAGCTCGTGTTCCCACGTACTCTATATTCTATGCTTTCACCTATCACACGCGTTTCTTCAACCTACCATGCCATGAGTTTGTATATATAGGACCCGGCATGACTCATATCTTCTCTTTTCAAACATATTCTTTAGTTAATTGTTGCTCTAACACAATGATGTAAGTACCCATCACTTCTCACCTTTTTGTGAATGACACTTGATTTTCTGACAATTATTCTTTACTAATTTTGTTTGGTACAGAAACGGTTCATTAACTTGTATTAAGCGACATTTACGTGTAATGATACTTGCATCTGTTTGATTTTGGAGAATGGTGACAAAACACTTTAGTGATTGACTGTGGCTCTTGTTATCTATTTCCCATGTGGCTCTTCTTATTTTTGATCAAGCAAAATGGGTATTGTAAGTTCATGCTGATTGAAAGTTAATGTGGCTGGTTGTAAGTAATGATGAGTTTGGTTGAGTTGCTTTTCTGTAAGTACATGTCTGTACATTTCTTGGACTATTGTGAAATAAAGCACTTTCTACAATTTCCAAATGTTGATGTTATCTACGCACACTAACTATGAAGCCATGTGCAACATATTTCATATTGTTATCTTTTTTGCAGGGAGTAAAAATTTGCATATAACTTGAGTATATCTCAGCCAATCTGGTCTCTTCATAAATGTAATGATGATGCAACGCGTGATCCTCCATGGTTTTTTAAAATTGAAATCTTTTTATAAGTTGCCTAAAACTGTTTCTCTCTTTGTTGTTTTATTTATTCATCACCTAACATTACTTCCCATTTCTCTCAAGATTTATATGCTCAATGTACATGGTAAATGGCAAGTGTGTGGTGAGCTTGTATAATGAATTTCTATCTGGTAAATGCTGGTTGCTGGGTATGTATAATGTTGTCCCTGGTGGGTGTGTGGATTTTTGTTCCTTCCAGATTACTTGATATAGGCTACTTGGTAAATGTTTACTGAGTCATTTTTTGTTTAAGCTACATCTGTCATTTTTCATTTACCTCAGCAGATGAAACCCACCGTTTATTATTACTTGTATCAGGAGACTGGAGCTATCTCAAAACTACTTAAACTCCATCTCCTTTACCATAAAAAAATTACTTCATGTACGTTGAAGATTATTGAGCATCAAGACTTAAATAAACATCTTGGTACAAGAAAAGCCAAGCAAATTGGAAAAATCAAACTTGGATGTTGGATCTCTGAGTTTGGAAAAATATAAATATAGATTCATGCATAAGTAATGAAATTCAGTATTTTTGTGTTTCCATGTATTTTAACATATTGATTAGTAGTGGAGGTCGTGTGTTGCACGTGCACGCTTACTGTAGTGTTGTATGGTCGGTCGGACAAGGGAACCCAGTTGTATTTTAACATATTCTTATCCATTATCTAAACCCTTTTTTTACAGTCTAGGATAATACAAAGTGAGTCATTTGTTCCGCTGAATTTTCGCAGGCTGAATACACCATTTTACCAATTTCAAATTTCATAAATGTGTGATACAAAAGCATTACTTCTTGAGTTTAATGTCAGATTTCTCTGCCATAAATATATTCTGCTTTTAGGAGAGTTGTGATTTTTGTTTCTTGAAATTTAAAAGCTGCAATTTTAATTAGTTGTGAATTTGTGATCCAGCTGGAAATCAGGTAGTTGAAAGCTGACAATTTTAACAGAGGAAGTTAAAGGCTTTTTTAGAGGGAGTTGAAATGCAGCTGGGCACTTGGATCTACGTCACAAGGTATGTGGATTGTGGTAGTCTACTTTATGTCTTGTAGACCGCGTCGATACTGGAGGAAAAGGAAAGGAAACGCGTGAAAGGTCATCAGGCCAACAACACAGCCCGGTCT
The DNA here is from genome assembly GCF_018294505.1 of Triticum aestivum. NCBI lineage: Eukaryota > Viridiplantae > Streptophyta > Magnoliopsida > Poales > Poaceae > Triticum > Triticum aestivum. Next base: position 771,054,062 of record NC_057798.1, on the reverse strand, counting down.
TCAGATGTTCAGTCGATCGATGATTATCATATATACTCCTACGTGTCTGAGTATGACCAAGTACGTACCAGCTGTATGCCTTTCTAGGCTTCCACCTACTACGCACGTCTGTTCAACCCACCAGGGCATAGCATGTAATATATAGGACCCGACACAACCACCATGGGAAGCAAACACAATCTCCGCTCAAGGACCAACACAACAACACCTGCACTATAATCTCCTCTGCTATATCTCCTTGCAGTTCAAACCTCAATGGCTGCCACCAGAACCATTCTTCCCGCCGTTGCCGTGATGACCGTCCTAAGCACCGCGTCTGCAGCAATCTACAACGTGGGCGAGCCGGGCGGCGCATGGGACCTCAGCACCAACTAGGGCACTTGGGCGTCCTCTAGGAAGTTCCAAACCAGCGATCAGATCGTCTTCAAGTACTCCCCTCAAGCACACGATGTCCTTGAAGTCAGCAAGGCAGACTACGACTCCTGCACCACCGCTAGCCCCGTCACCACCCTCAACTCCGGGAATGATGTTGTCACCCTCATCGCCACCGGCACCCGCTACTTCATCTGCGGTTTCCCTGACCATTGCGCGGGCGGCATGAAGGTCAAGATCGATGTCATGCCAGGCTCCTCTTCATCACCCGCACCGGCCAGCGGTCCAAATGCAAGCAACGCTGCCCCGCCAACACCTGTCTCCGCTGCAACCAATGTGGAGGCCATGGGGCTTGGCCTCGTTGTTTTGCTTGCCATTGCCGGCCTCATGGCTTGAGTGCATCTCGGCAGTCGCAGGCACATGTGTACGTTATTGTATAGAGATGTACTTATTACTAGCAACTATCTGTGTGTATAGTCAAGTAGTTATGTGAATTTTACGTGAGAACTAATTATATTGCAGCCTTCAATGATTAATTTTACACCTTCACATACACCTTTCAAGTTTCAATGACAAAAAAAGTCACAACCTCCAACTTAAAAGGCCAACCTTGAACGAATTCCAATATTCAAATCAAGAAGTAAAGCTTTCATACCGTATACAGTTAATTAAGTTAACATGTTTTAAATTACATCCAGGCAAAAAACATGATAGGAATTGTAAAATGCATGTTGAGCCATACAATTGACCTACAGTGCATCATCCTGGACTGCAACATAACATCACCGAGTGAAATAATATACTGTGTGATGTATTATTAAACTGAATTAAATTTTACAAATATCCGCTATGTCTTGGCGGGAATGTCTCTCCTACCATTTGGCATGACTGGTGAGCTATCTAAAAAATGAGCAATAGAATTTCTCTCCTCGCACCCAAACTTGTAATTAAAATTTCAGCACTTTGCGGTGATTTGAGTAATTCATTCACATGGGGATCCTCTCCTTTGGTGATTGTTCATGGAAAACCTAGATGTATCATGGCGACAAGGACTAGTTTTGATACTAGTGTTGGATACATACAATTCGCACATTTAAAACTGCTAAAATGGAGTTTTCAGCCTGCAATTCAACTAATATTTTATCTCAAAATGAAAGGTCATATTTATCTTGGCAGCAACAGTAGAAATTTGTATTGGATCACTGTCTCTATATCATATATATTCTCCAAAAATTCGAAAATAAATCTTGAAGTGGCAAAAAAAGGAAAACAATTTGGCACGTGTGCAAAGATGTATTTTACGCATGTGTAAAATTTCATTATGAGATACTTTAACGTGTCATTTAAAAAGCAAACACATTGATTTTGAAAATACTCATCTTGCTATTAGAATCAGTCCACAATTTGAAACCGTCTGTAAAAAGTCTCTATATAGCAAAATGTATATATATTTCTTATCAAGTACGAGCAACTATGATTGACCATAGATATTATTATAGTTGACAGCGATCACTGTGCTTTTTCTTGCACTTTTTTTTTGAGAAATTCAAGATTCTACACTAGTGTGTAGTGTTTGCGATCCAAATCATGGCACGCAACAGGCCACCCGTACCATGCACCTGTGCAGAGAGTAGGACCCCCAATTTTCTATTAATAGAGTAGTACTAATTGCTAGTTTAGCTCTATTAACTTAGGTATATAGGATAACATTATAGTGACCAACTGTATCATTTGTACTTGTAATTTTTCTTTTTGCGGGTGCACTTGTAATTAAATCATTCCAACAACAAAATTTTAGGGTCTCTTTAATATGTCAAATCCACTAATAAATAAAGCTTTGTCAAAATAATGCTTTGGATAATTGTATCTACGTCAGAAGCTATGTGGATCCCCTAAAAAAAGAAGCTATGTGGATCGTGATAGTCTACCTCATGTTTTTGTAGACCGCGTCGATACTGAAGAAAAAGGAAAGGGACGCGTGAAATGGTCAGCACGCCAACAGCACAGCCCGGTCTTCACATCCTCAGTCTATTTTGATCAAGTACGTACCAGCTGCTTGTGTTCCCACCTACACACAATATTCAAAGTCCAAAATCCAGGTACACAAACTTCATTCTACGCTCCCACCAACCGCACATGTTTCTCCATCACACCGGGTGTAGCCTGTATTGTTCTATATATAGGACCCGACACTGCCTCCTAGGAAAGCAAACACATTCTCCGCTCAAGGATCGATACACACCTGCCTTACAAGTTATAATATCCTCTGCTAGCTCTCTTTACAGTTCCAACCGCAATGGCTGCCAGGAGAACCATTCTTCTCGCCGTGGCTGCGATGGCCGTCCTGAGCACCGCGTCAGCGGCAATCTACAACGTGGGCGAGCCGGGCGGCGCATGGGACCTTAGCACCAACTACGGCACTTGGGCGTCCTCTAGGAACTTCCAAACCAGCGATCAGATCGTCTTCAAGTACTCCCCTCGGGCACACGATGTCCTTGAAGTCAGCAAGGCAGACTACGACTCTTGCAGCACGGCCAACCCCATCACCACCTTCAACTCCGGGAATGATGTTGTCACCCTCACAGCCACCGGCACCCGGTACTTCATTTGTGGTTTCCCTGGTCATTGCGCGGGCGGCATGAAGGTTAAGATCGATGTCATGCCAGGCTCCTCCTCTACGTCACCCGCCCCGGCCAGCGGCCCAAGTGCAAGCAATGCTCCCCCGCCGACACCTGTCTCCGCTGCCACCAATGTGGAGGCCACGGGATTTGGCCTTGCCGTTTTGCTTGCCATTGCCGGCCTCATGGCTTGAGTGCATCTCTGTAGTCGCAGGCACATGTGTATTTTATGTATATTCAAGTAATTATTACTAGCAACTATCTGTGTGTATGATCAAGTTGTTATGTGTATGTTGGGTGTATTCCGGCTTTGTGTATTGCTGATTCATTTTGGAGGATTTATTAATAAAGATTCTTTTGGTCTTATACAACATTTGTCTTGAAACACGTTCATTCTAAAACATGAGAGCCAACAATTTTGTAATTTAAACTTGTAGTACAGAAATACATAGTTAGATTAGACATGCAATTAGTATTGCCCCTGATTGTAAATGAACTGTCCCGAACAACCAGCTGCAACAAATGGTGAAGAACAACTAGGATGCCCCCGACCCCAGACATACTGGATCAAAATCGGCTCGGAAAATCCCTGCTTTTTGGATGATGGAGTGTGATACATGTTCCTGTTTCTGGTGTTGCACGGGACAATCACCCTCGAGGGAGAGAGAGCCATGGGAGTGGGTGACGGGTGATTTTGGGGAATGAATTTTTCCCTATTACATTAGTAGAAAAAGGGTCAAACGTGAAGCACATTAGTGCCGGTTTGTATTTGAGCCGGCACAAATGTATACATTAGTGCCGGTTCCAACGGCTAGCCGGGCCGCTCTCATTAGTACCGGTTCGTGGCTAACCTTTAGCACCGGTTCGTGCAACGAACCGGTACTAATGAGAGTGGTGGCAGGATGTTGTCAGTCTAGGCCCCCTCCAGCACCTTTAGTACCGGTTCTTGACACGAACCGGTACTAAAGGTCGTCCTACATAAACTCTTCGTCCACCCGAGCTCGCTCTGTTCTTCCCCTTTCCCCTCTCCTCTCTATTCTTCCCCTCTTCCTCTCGAGCTCATCACACATTTTGCCCAAAATTTGTCAAGATTTGAAGGCCCCCATCCATTCAAATGATCACAAAGGTTAGCAACTTTGTCCTTTCATCTCTCATTGCTAGATTAGCTCTTGCAATGCTTTATATAGTTATTAATTTGTGAGTTTAGTAATTTGGGAGAAAATATATATATATGTGCTAGTATTTGATTTATATGCAATTTGAGGTTAAAATAACACTTAGTTTGCATATGTAGGTGTGGTTTACTTAGTGCCTTCTAAATCTCCGTCGTAACCACCGTCGATCGCCCGCACCGTCCCGTCGCCGGCACCACCTTGTGGTGAGCCTCTTGTTCATGAAATTTTATATAAAAAATTGATGTTTGTGTGATTTGGATATATAGTTACTCGTATAATAATTATCTTACCCGTACGTTATTTGTTATACATAGTGCCATGGTTTTGATATCTGTCCCCGTCGGCCCTCGTCCTTGTTATGATTCGGATGTGGTATATTCTCTTTTAAAATTATTTGTTGCATTTCGTGTTTATGACAAATTATGCCCATCAAGTTGACATAGATATTTTTATCTAGGAGGTATGTGAACCGGAAATTCCAACCGACCCTATTGTCGAGAGGTTAAATTTAGTTGAAAGAGAAAACGAGTACTTGAAAGAAAAATTGAAAAGAATTGAGGGGGAGAAGATGGAATTGGAGTTGCATGTTGCCGATGTCGTCGATAATCACAAGATCAAGAAGGAGAAAATGCGCTTGAAGATTGGAAAGATTAGAAAATATGCCATCGATAGTGAGGCTTGGTATCATTATGCTGTTGGATCAATTGTTACCTTAGTTGCAATCTTGATCGCATTTGTTGTTGCATTTAAATACTTTAGCTAGAGAGTTATTTGTTTGTTGCATTTAAGTGTTGTATGAACTTTATGTATGAACTTGTATTAATTTGGTCTATTCAGTGTTGTGTAATGAAGATGAGCCGGCAATGGATGTACGATGACCGATGCTCTCCCCAGTTCGTTGAGGGCGTGCATACTTTTCTGCTTGCGGCTGAGGCAAACAAGCGGGCGGATGGTTTTATGCCTTGTCCATGTGTTGGCTGTAAGAATGGTCGCAATTACTCTATGTCAAGAACCATTCACGTCCACCTGTTTGAGTCCGGTTTCATGCCCCACTATAATGTTTGGACCAAGCACGGAGAAAGAGGGGTTATGATGGAAGACAATGAAGAAGAAGAGGACGACGACAGCTATCCTGGCCATGGGTTCCCTGAATACGATGATACAACAATGGGGGAAGAAGCTGAGCCGGTAATGCGGGAAGAAGCTGAGCCGGCAATGCGGGAAGAAGCTGAAGAAGAGGCATCAGATGAGCCCGTTGATGATCTAGGTCGGGCCATTGCCGATGCAAAGAGAAACTGCGCAAGTGATTTGGAGAAGAAGAAGTTGCAGCGCATGTTAGAGGATCACAAAAAATTGTTGTACCCGAATTGTGTAGGTGACAAGAAAAAGCTGCGCACCACACTGGAATTGCTGCAATGGAAGGCAAAGAATGGTGTATCTGACAAGGGATTTGGAAAGTTGCTGGTAATGATAAAGGATATGCTTCCAAAGGACATCGAATTGCCCGAGAGTACGTACGAAGCAAAGAAGGCTGTCTGCCCTCTAGGGTTAGAGGTGCAGAAGATACATGCATGCCCTAATGATTGCATCCTCTACCGCGGTGAGTACGAGGATTTGAACGCTTGCCCGGTATGTGGTGCATTGCGCTATAAGATCAGCCGCGATGAGCATGGTGATGTCGAGGGCGAGCGCCCCAGGAAGAAGATTCCTGCCAAGGTGATGTGGTATTCTCCTATAATACCACGGTTGAAACGTTTGTTCCAAAACAAAGAGCATGCCAAGGCGATGCGATGGCACAGAGAAGACCGTAAGAAAGACGGAAAGTTGAGAGTACCCGCTGACGGGTCGCAGTGTAGAAAAATCAAAAGAAAGTACGGGAAGGAGTTTGCATATGACGCAAGGAGCGTATGGTTTGGTCTAAGCGCAGATGGCATTAATCCTTTTGGGAAGCAGAGCAGCAACCATAGCACCTGGCCTGTGACTCTATGTTTGTATAACCTTCCTCCTTGGTTGTGCATGAAGCGGAAGTTCATTATGATGCCAGTGCTCATCCAAGGCCCTAAACAACCCGGCAACGACATTGATGTGTATCTAAGGCCATTAGTTGAAGAACTCTTACAACTGTGGAATGGAACAGGTGTACGTGCATGGGATGAGCACAAACAGGAAGAATTTGACCTAAAGGCATTGCTGTTCGTGACCATCAATGATTGGCCTGCTCTCAGTAACCTTTCAGGACAGACAAACAAGGGATACCACGGATGCACGCACTATTTGGATGATACTGACAGTATATATTTGAATAGTTGTAAGAAGAATGTGTACCTAGGACATCGTCGATTTCTTCCGAGCAGGCATCCCGTAAGAAAGAAAGGCAAGCATTTCAAAGGTGAGGCGGATCACCGGACGAAGCCTCGCCACCGTACTGATGCTGATGTACATGATATGGTCAAGGATTTGAAGGTGATATTTGGAAAGGGTCCTGGCGGACAATCTGTTCCAAAGGACGCTGACGGACGCGCACCCATGTGGAAGAAGAAATCTATATTTTGGGACCTGCCATATTGGAAAGACCTAGAGGTCCGCTCCGCAATCGACGTGATGCACGTGACGAAGAATCTTTGTGTGACCCTGCTTGGCTTCTTGGGCGTGTATGGAAAGACAAAAGATACACCTGAGGTACGGGAGGACCAGCAATGTATGCACGGAGAAGACGGCATACATCAGGGTCATGCAAGCTACGCTCTTACCAAAGAAGAGAAGGAAATCTTCTTTGAATGCCTGCTCAGTATTAAGGTACCGTCTGGCTTCTCGTCGAATATAAAGGGAATAATAAACATGGCAGAGAAAAAGTTCCAGAACCTAAAGTCTCATGACTGCCACGTGATTATGACGCAACTGCTTCCGGTTGCATTGAGGGGGCTTCTACCGGAAAACGTTCGATTAGCCATTGTGAAGCTATGTGCATTTCTCAATGCAATCTCTCAGAAGGTAATTGATCCAGAAATCATACCAAGGTTACAGAATGATTTGGTGCAATGTCTTGTCAGTTTCGAGTTGGTGTTCCCACCATCCTTCTTCAACATCATGACACACGTCCTAGTTCACCTGTGCCAAGAGATTAACGTTTTGGGTCCTGTATTTCTATACAATATGTTCCCCTTTGAGAGGTTCATGGGAGTCTTAAAGAAATATGTTCATAACCGTGCTAGGCCAGACGGAAGCATCTCCAAGGGCCATCAAAATGAGGAGGTCATTGAGTTTTGTATTGACTTTATTCCTGACCTTAAGCCGATTGGTGTTCCTGAATCGCGGCATAAGGGCAGACTGGATGGAAAAGACATGCTAGGAGGGGAACAAATAATATGTATGGACGGACATTCTCTCACTGAAGCACACTGCACAGTTCTACAGAATTCCGCCTTGGTGGCTCCGTATATGGATGAACACAAGAATTTGCTACGCTTCAAACACCCGGAGCGGTCTGATGACTGGATTACACGTGAACAAACCAGGAGTTTCGCCAGCTGGTTGCAGACACGTACCATGCATGACACCTCTATTGAAGATGACCTGTACTTGCTGTCCCAGTTACCGTCTTCGAATATAATGACTTTCAAAGGGTACGAGATAAATGGTAATACATTTTACACGATCGCCCAAGATAAGAAGAGCACCAACCAAAACAGTGGTGTCCGCTTTGATGCAGAAACCAAGACGGGAAAGGAAACATATTACGGTTATATACAGGACATATGGGAACTTGACTATCGACGTCATTTAAAGGTCCCTTTGTTTCGGTGCAAATGGGTCAATATGACACGAGGCGGGGTAACGGAAGACCCGCAGTACAGAATGACAACAGTGGATCTCAACAATCTTGCGTATGCAGACGAACCATTCGTCCTAGCCAATGATGTGGCACAGGTTTTCTATGTGAAGGACATGTCTACCAAGCCAAGAAAAAGAAAAGATAAGGAAGCGAATGCATCTTACGATGAGCCAAAGCGGCACATAGTTATTTCTGGGAAGAGAAACATCGTGGGAGTGGATGACAAGACAGACAAGTCAGAAGATTATGAAAAGTTTGATGAAATTGCTCCATTCACAGTGAATATTGACCCGAGCATCCCGTTAAATGATGAAGATTTTCCATGGTTACGGCGCAAAGGGACACACGCGAAGAAAAAGTTTCACACCCAAAGATCTGGGATGTGATCGGCTTCACTAGCTATCATCACTTTCTTCTGTGTTTCGCACCGAGAGGGGAATCTCTGTAATAGTTAGGGTAGTTATGTGTTTTGGCATTTGAAATACGAAGAAATTTTATGTGCAAACAAATTCTTTCATGCCTTTACTCATTTTTAAAGTTAAGTTATTCACAAACTAGTGATTCACACTAATTTCAAATAATTCAAAATTTAAACTATTCAAATTTAAAAACTACGGGCACTAACAGAAAGTTTGTAATTTTTTGTACCTAAAACAAAAATGTTCACAAAGAAACTCTAAATACACAAAAAAACAACACAAAAATAAATAAAGCAAAAAATAATAAAAAAAGCCCTAACAGAAAGTTTGTAATTTCTTTACCTAAAACAAAAATGTTCACAAAGAAACTCTAAATACACAAAAAAACCAACACAAAAATAAAAAAAGCAAAAAATAAAATAAAAAAAAGCCCGCCTACTAGGCCAGAGCGGCCTGCATACGACTAGAAACCCAACCTGTCGTTGGGCCAGGATGCAGGCCCGCAAAGGCCAAGTGGGCCCACAGGGCTGCAAAGAACACGTAGGCCCAGTAAGCCTGCTTTGAAGAGGAGCTCGAGAGAGCGACCGCATGGGGGTTTATAAACCAGTGCGGTTGCCCCTCGGCTAGCGAGGTGGGACTAAACTTGCCGCACCGCACCTGCGCCAGTGCAACCCCTTTAGTACCGGGTCGTGGCACAAACCGGTACTAAAGGGGGGGGCCTTTAGTACCGGTTTGTGCCACCACCCAGTACTAAAGGGGGTCGCTTCCCGCCGCTTGGCCTGGCCAAAACAGGCCTTTAGTACCGGTTGGTGGCTCCAACCGGTACTAAAGGTGCCTTCTATATATACAACAGCTACGAAAATTTCAGTTTCACTCTCTGTTTGTTCCTTTGTTTCCGTCTCCGTCGCCGTCGCCGCCGCCCTCGATCGTCTCCGTCGCCGCTCGTCTCCGTCGCCGCCCCCGTCCCCGTCTCCGCCCCCATCCCCGTCGCCGCCCTCGTCTCCGTCGCCGCCCTGGGCTCGTCCCCGTCGTGCCGTCCCCGTCCCCGTCGCGCCGTCCCCGTCGTTGCCGCCCCGGCCGTCGCCTCATCGTTGCCTCGCCGTCGCTGTCGCCCGCTGTGAGCTCTCCCCCTCTAACCCCTCTCCCTCACCCCCGGCGGCCACCATGGGCGCCGCCCCTCCCCGAGCCCATACACACACACACACAAGCATGCATGAACAC
>NC_057798.1:771014968-771043683 GCF_018294505.1 Triticum aestivum | reverse complement strand
TAATGGATGTATAGAAGTTGTGTTTTCTGTTTTTAGTGTTAGATGCTTAATTAGTATGAAATAATATATAGATTTTTGAAATAGTAGAAATGTTAGAAATTTTAGTTATCAAAATCCAATCATTAAAAAAATATTACTTTTTGCGGGCATATAGCTAGTATTTGTTCTCGACGATGCCCGGCCCGCATCCTTGCCGTCGACCCGTCCGCGACGACGTCCTGCCGACCCATGTCCGGGACTGGGCTCCGCCGGGCTGGCACTGGGAGGTGCTGCCTGGAGGGGCGCGCCGCTTGATAAGGAACCCGGCCCCGGGTCCCGTCGTCGACCCTGATCTCGTTTGGTGGCGTTCGCGTGGGCCAGTTTAGGTGCGGAGGGACCCGGCCCCGCCGGAGGTGGTACGTCGCCGTGTCAGGAAGGAGGACGAGCACGTCCATCGCTACATGGTTGCGTTAGAGGGCGGCAGGTTCTCTAATACCTGGCAGTATCTTTGGGGATCTCACTTCAGCTATGATCCTGTGAGGGTTCCTTCTCTTTGGGTGTCCACCGCCCGCGCCGCAGGAACCGCGAGTGTCCTAGATTCTTCTATAGTATTCGATCTTTAATTAGCTAGCCAGTGATGTACTATTCAATATTATATATTATTCGAGACGATGTATTTGAGATTATATCTATTATTCTAGACGAAGTATTCGAGATTATATCTATTATTCAAGACGATGTAATTTGAATACTAAATTGTTTTATATTTCTTTTGAATTAGTTAAATAAAAGCTATGGCAGACAATACCGACAGAGAGGGAGAACAGACCATGTTCGATATGATACGCGGGCCAAATGATGATCAGAATGAAGAAGATTATGATGGCTCCGAATTTCTAAACAACACCGGAGAGGGTGATATGATATTCGATCGCGACGACCGAATTGATGAAGTCATGAACTACGATTATGACGATGACGAAGAACATGTTGATCCTGAAACAACAAAGACCGGCGAGGTATATATATTTATATAAGCAGGTATCTGGTGATCATCACATGTTTTAAATGACTTGAAGATATATTAACGAATCAATCTTTGTTCTTTCAGCCATCCGGATCGAGCAAATCTTCAGGCAAAAGGACGAAACGAGGCCCGAACAAAAAGTTGAAGGAGGGCGTAAAGTACAATATCGAGGCAGTCAGACCTAATGGCGAACCATTAGCGCCTAAGAAGATTGCGGACAAGTTCATTCGTCAGTGCGGAGTTCTTGTGAAGGACCAACTCCCGATCTCCCTTCAAGAATGGAGAGAGCCAGCAAAAGACAAAAGACAAAAAGGCAAAGAGGACGCTGCTCCACGTCCAGATGTTACTTTTGTCGACAAGAATCAAAAAGATCTGCTTTGGGATACTCTCATGGAACATTTCACCCTACCAGATCATTTCACAGAAGCAGATGTGCAGAAAGTCAAGGACGCTGCTCTTAGGAAGATGGTGGTTGCATTCAAGAACCACAAGAATCGTGAATGGGACAAGTACGTCAAGGGAGGAAGGAAGACTCCAGTATTCGAGGGAACACTAGAGAACCAACGTGCTCATTGGGACGATTTCGTGAAATTCAAGGATTCGGAATTAGCTAAGGAACGGTCGAGAATAAACAAGAAGAATGCCGAAAAAAAGGATAAGTTCCACAAGCTGGGGCCAGGTGGCTATGCGGTGGCGATGCCTAAGTGGGATAAGTCTGAGAAAGAGATGGAGGATGCAGGTGCCACTCCGGTTACTAAGAGCTGGCCCCCCAGGGTCAGGACTTGGTTCTATACGCATGGGGGGGAGTTGGACCCGAAGACAGGCAATGTTTTGAGGAGGGCAAGTCTGAAGGGAGCCGACGATGCGATACTTGTTGCAATAGAAGAGGCACGATCGGGGGTGTTCCAGCCCAACAGAGAGAACGACGAGCTTACGCGTGCCCTGGGAAATCCTGAACACCCGGGAAGAACACGAGGCAAGGGCGCTATTCCGTGGTATGAGGGGTTCTCAGACTGGAACACCGACTACAGAACCCGTGCGAGAAAGAAGATTGCAGAGGAGAAGAAGAGGAAGATGGAGGAGGAGCAGAGGAAGCGGGACTATGAACGCCTTCAAGGCCTAGAAGCAAGTCAAGCGGAATTGGTAGTAAAATTCCAGCGGCAGCAGGAGCAGATCGACTCACTTACCCAGTAAAGGTGGTCTCAGCAGCTGCAGCAGCTAGCGAATGATCCAGCATTGGATAGCACCGCCCCATCCATGCCGAGAAGCAGCGTGGGTTCCGCCCCGGACGACGCAATGCTCGGTAGATACCCCGTGGATGACATCACGGAGAACACTAGCTGCGAGCTACACGTCAAAATGAAGAACATATCCATGAAGGTGGCGGACGCCGTTGCTTTTACAAATCCCACCGAGGCAACCTTCCATTGCAACCCGATTCCAGCGGGCTATGCTCGTGTCTTGGTTGATGAGGTGGTGGACCCATATTCGGAGCTAGAGCTTGACTATCCTGGAGGTGACGACGAGCGCTTTCTCGGAGACGCCAAACATCGTATCATCCTATGGAAAAAGGATTGCATCATCATTTGAAGGCCACCGACACCGCGTCAGCCAACTCCTCGTCGAAGTCCGCCACTGAGTCAGCAGTCTCCCGCTCCTGCAAGTCCACCAAGTCCGGCAAAGTGTCAGGCCACTCCTCCTCCAAGTCCGGCAAAGTGTCAGGCCACTCCTCCTCCTCCAAGTCCGCCACAGCGTCAGACATCCACTCCTCCTCCAAGTCCGGCACAACCTCAGGCCACTCCTTCTCCAAGTCCGACACAGCTTCAGGCGGCCACTCCTCCTCATCAGCCGTCTCCGCCACCTCAGCAATCACAGAAGAGACACCCCGCAGCTATGGTGCGTAGCGGTACGAGTCGAGGTAGTACAGGAAGTACAGGCGGAGGCAAGCGATATAAATATGGTCCAAGCCTCACGCCTCTTCCGCAGAGGGCTTATGACAGGTCCGAGGAGGAAATCGCAGCCATATCGAAGTCCGAGGTGGAAGCCCATTTTGCACCGAAACCGCCAACGCCGCCAAGGGAGAAAGTGCCTGAGGAAACGATTGACCACTTCATTCGTATGGCTCAACCACCAGCTCCCAAGCCTGTTGACACAGACTATGAGCGCCGCATCAGGAAGTTAAATCGAGCACGTGTACGTAAGGAGGCGAGCTCGGGATCGAGCAAACAAGAAGCAGCTGTCAAAAAATGCAGGAAAACCATTCCCCAGCTGGGAGAACAGGCGGCGCAATCGATCCCCTCGCTTGTTGTGCCAACAACACATGACAGTACGCGCGCCCAATATTATTGTGGGCAAACAGTTTACGTTTCTGAGGTGGGCAATGTGGTAATAACGGAGGAGCATATAATGCAGGCTGAAGTTCTCAAAATCACTGTTGGACAACTCCTCGAGATCGAGCCCATGCCTGTGCTTAGAGAGGATGAAATAAAATGGAAATATGTCCGGGGCCAACCTTTGGTCGAGCCAGACAAGGTCAAGAACCTTCCAACGAGAATGTATGAATTGCATCAATGGTACATGAACATTATCAAGATTTCCGATCGATTGTCCCTCATGGTGAATGTCAAGGAGGATTATTACTACCATGAGAAAGCTGTGTCCGTTGAGTATTCTAAACTGTTTCAGTTATACAATCAAGACGCACTCGACAAATCTATCGTCAGTTGCTATTGTCTGTAAGTGATTTCTTTCTGTAATTTAAGTCTCAAGCTAGCTGTAGTGATCCTTATCAACCTGTAATTATCCTCACTATATTCTTTTCTGTGGTATTATATGCAGGATGAAGATGTATGAAATGAGAAAAGGTGGACGCTATGGCATTGGGTTCATTGACCCAAACACCGTTAATGAATACACATGGAAAATATATGAACGTCATCAAAAGGCCGTAGAGGACAGCATGCTAGAGTTCTTGAAGCGCCTCAAATACAATGAAGATATACTACTTCCTTACAACTTCCAGTGAGTCACACTGTCTTGTACTACAAATTCTCTGTTTTTGCCTACTAGCTAGCTACATGTTTTTGCTTACATATGCCCGCTTAATTAAGACATGCAAACGTGTGTGCATGCAGATATCACTGGGTCTTGTGTATCATTAAAGTTAACGCCGGAACAGTTGAAATACTGGACTCACTACTCAAAGAAAAAACTGACTATAACATCTTGTTTGGGATAGTCAACAGGTAATTTCAATCATTATTAACTATATATCTCGACCTATTTAGTTCGTCATTTCATGATATGAACTATTTAATAACCCCTTTATTCATTTTCTTTTTCGGCGGGCAGGGCTTGGGCAAGGTTCATCAGGGTCACGGACGACGAATGGAAAGAAAAGCTTAAATGGGGAAGACCCAAGGTAAGTAATTAAGTAGTACTAGCTAGCTAGCTAGCTGCCATCTCTTTAATTATCATGCTTGATTAATTATTATCTGATCAAATTCCATTCTCATAAAGGCCCTGAAGCAGGCGCAGGGGACTGATCTGTGTGCATTCTGCGTTTGCGAGAACATTCGCATGATGGCGTCCGAAAGGAGCAGATCTCAAAGACAGGAATGGGTACGCTTGTCAAAACACTATTCACAATTTTTACACCATTATCGATATCTAGTCACACAACTAATACATATGCATATTGATCTCCTTCTTAACAGTTCAGAGAGGTGCGGGCGAAGCTCCTAGAAACGGAGCGCGTAGAAGCACTTCAAGAGGAAATAGCGGGATTTTTGCTCGACCAAGTCATAAATCCGAAGGAAGAATACTATTACCCGCTACCGCCCCCATGAAAACCACTTCCAATTGTCATCGTGCTCCGAAGGCACCAATTAGGCTATAATGCCACTGGCTCCAAAGGCAACATGCATATGTAGGAGAAATTGTATATAGCTATACATGTGTGTATGTGTGAATTAATTAATATGATGGTTTGTGAGACATTGATGATATATATATGCATGATTGGTTCTACTAGAAATTCTATTTATATATATATATATATATGCATAACGTGTACAATGTGTAGTATCGTAAAATACCAGCAAACCAAAAAGAATTAAAATGGAAACACAAAATTAAATGAAAAAGAAATCATAAAACTAAAACCCCCCAAACCTTATAGTACCGGTTGGTCTTACCAACCGGTACAAAAGGGCTTCAGGCCCCTGGAGCTGGCTCGTGCCACATGGTTTCCCTTTAGCACCGGTTCGTGCTGAACCGGTACTAAAGGGGGGGGGGGCTTTAGTGCCCACACTTTAGTGCCGGTTATGGAACCGGCACTAAAGGGCCTTACGAACCGATGCTATTGCCCGGTTCTGCACTAGTGTTATGTTCTTGCGGCTGGAGGATGATCACTATCAACGCTCTGAGAGACCAAAATTTCCCCAGTCCAGGCACCATCGTTCAGTAATGTAAAAATACCAGCTGCATTGGATAAAAGTGCTTCATCAAGGGATAGTCATGGCCCATGCAGCGCGACGCAGCATTCATCAAGATGGTCTGGTAGGAAATGATTAGATTTCAAGTCTTATACATAGCATAAAGATGCTATGAGCATGTACGACAAATAATACAAATATACCGGACTTCTATCCAACATTGGTTGACAAATAATACTTATCCTTCGAAAATCTTTCATCACTATAATCAAAAGTAGTCCTCGTTGGCGCCATTGTATATCCATCCTTTTAGTACATAAAATTTACTTTAATGTAATATTACCGCTCAGTCTTTTTTTCATGAGCCGTTATTTTGCAATTCAGGATGATGCAATGTTGGTCACTATTTTTGTGCTTAATCCGTGGTCTGAGAGCTTTTACCTCTAAAGTTGAAAGTTGTGACGGGGAGTTTATACAATAAACCTGCCAATTTTAATAGAGGAGGTTAAAACTTTTTTTTAGACTGAGAGTTTAAATGCGGCTGGCCCTATGGATATACTTATACAAGATTTATCAGTTATGATAGTCAACTACATCTCCTTTGAGGATTGGAGCCCAGACTGCGTCGGTATTGAAGCAGCAGGCCAAGTACAATGGCTGATATGCCATGAGAACGCTTGAAAAGGTCTTAACATCTTCAGTCTATTATTTATTATATATCTCTCTAGGTGTTTGAGTATGACCAAGTACGTACTACTTGCATGCCTAGCTCGTGTTCCCGCGTACTCTATATTCCACGCTTTCACCTACCGCCCGCGTTTCTTCAACCCACCTGGCCATGAGTTTGTATTTATAGGACCTGACACAGACACCTAAAGAAGCAACACAATCTCACCTCAAGGTTCAGTATAGTAGCATCCGACTAGTATCTCCTCTGCTAGCTCTCACTGCCTTGCTTCCAGCAGGTCCTACTGCCATGGCCGTCACTAGAAACATTCTCCTCTCCGTGGCCGCCATGGCCATCCTGAGTACCGCCTCGGCTGCAATCTACAATGTCGGGGAGCCCGGCGGAGCGTGGGACCTCGGCACCAACTACAACACATGGGCGTCCTCCAGGAACTTCCAACCCGACGACCAGATCGTCTTCAAGTACTCCCCTCAGGCGCATGATGTCCTCGAGGTCAGCAAGGCCGACTACGACTCATGCAGCACTGCGACCCCCATTGCCACCCTCAACTCCGGGAATGATGTCATCGCCCTTAACGTCACCGGCACCCACTACTTCATATGCGGCTTTCCTGGCCATTGTGCGGGTGGCATGAAGGTCAAGATCGATGTCATGCCAAGCTCCTCCTCTTCGTCGCCTGGCCTGGCCAGCGGCCCAAGTGCAAGCAACGCTTCCCCACCGACGCCTGTCTCCGCCGACATCTCTGTGGAGGCTACGGGCTTTGGCCTCGCCGTCTTGCTTGCCGTTGCTGGCCTCATGGCTTGAGTTCAATTGTGCAGCTGCACATACATGTATAAAGTCATGTATAGTCAAGTAATTATTACTAGCAAGTATATGTGTAGCCAAGTAATTATATGTGTAGGTTGTATGTATTCGGGCTTCTTCTTTAATAAAGATTTTTCTTGTCTCTCTTATACAACATTTGTCAAGAAACATGTTCATTCTAGAATTTGATAAGCTAGACTTGCATAACTTTGACTTGTA
Organism: Triticum aestivum; assembly: GCF_018294505.1. Lineage (NCBI taxonomy): Eukaryota > Viridiplantae > Streptophyta > Magnoliopsida > Poales > Poaceae > Triticum > Triticum aestivum. The sequence goes on along the minus strand of NC_057798.1, from coordinate 771,036,530 downwards.
CCAGGCAGAGGTTTATACTTAGATTAGATATATAATTAGCATGATTGTTTGATATGTCTCAAAAATATGTATTTGTAGGCTACAATTGAACTTGTAATTAGTGAAGTATTACATATCTAAGTGGAGCACATGTTAACATATATCTCGGGTCTAATATATAAGCTAACATGTGGTAACCTACAACGTGGGCGAGACGGGCGGCGCACGGGACCTCAGCACCAACTACGTCACTTGGGCGTCCTGAGCACTGCGTCTGCGGTAAGCTACAACGTGGGCGAGCTGGGCGGCGCATGGGACCTCAACACCAACTACGTCACTTGGGCGTCCTCTAGGAACTTCCAAACCAGCGATCAGATCGTCTTCAAGTACTCCTCTCAGGCACACGACGTCTTCGAGGTTAGCAAGGCAGACTACGACTCCTGCAGCACCGCCAGCCCCGTCACCACCTTCAACTCCGAGAATGATGTTGTCACCCTCACCGCCACCGGCACCCGCTACTTCATCTGCGGTTTCCTTGGTCATTGCGCGGGCAGCATGAAGGTCAAAATCGATGTTATGCCAGGCTCCTCCTCTTCGTCACCTGCCCCAGCCTGCAGCCCAAGTGCTGAAGTGCAAGCAACGCTCCCCCGCCAACACCTGGCTCCGCTGCAACCAATGTGGAGGCCATGGAGTTTGGCCTTGCTGTTTTGCTTGTCGTTGCCTACCTCATGGCTTGAGTGCATCTCGGCAGTCGCACGCACATGTGTACGTTATTGTATAGAGAAGTACAACTATCTGTGTGTATAGTTAAGTAGTTATGTGTATGATGGACGTATTTGGCCTTCGTGTTTTGCTAATTCATTTTGGAGGATTTGTTAATGAAGATTATTTTGGTCTTATACAACATTTGTCTTGAAACATGTTCTTTCTAAACCGTGAGAGCCCAATATTTTGTAACTTAAACTTGTATTACACAAACCCCTGCTAGTTATTTTCAGCCGTTGATTTAAACTGTTACTAAAATTATTAATTTTAATCAGTCAAGGGAATTATGGCCCTGTGTGAATTTTTTTAGAAAGATTTGACAATCCCTCTATCCCGAACGCGTCTCGCCAATCCCATCTCTCGCCGGTGTGTAGACGGTGGCGCGAGGATCCCCGGCTGGCCATGGTCATAGTTGTTGCTCCCCACGGCCCCGGACCCCGGCTGCCACCCGTCCGCCTCGCCTAGCTCGTCGTTGCCACTCTCCCACCTCTTCGCCGTTGTAGCTCCGCATCAGGCTCCTTTTTTAGGTGTGACCGTGCTTCGCCCGCCGCCAGCTACCCGCTCAGCATTCGCTTCCCTTGTGGCGATCAGCAAATTCCACATCGGGGGTGCTTGAACCGTGATCTTCAAGTACCACCAGGATTTTCGAGGAGGCCATCCTCAGTGACCTCTCCTCGCTCGGCCTCGACTGGGACCAAGTTACATATTAGAACATTCATTTTGCAATCTGTATTCTAGATTGCAAGACAATGAGAGATCTCCGGCATGATCAAATACTATGGTTGATTGCAAGTTGTCCTTCTGCAAATTACAAGTGAACATCACTGTATTCTAGAGCAAACGCTGTTTCTAACCATGTGAATTCCCAACGCAAGAGTTGATAATGCCACAAGGTTGCACTTGTGTAATATTGCACATACAAACACTGTTTCTAACCCTGCGAATTCCCAACACAAGACTTGATAACGCCATGTCCGTTTTAGCAGCCGAATCAGTATGAGGCATGAGGCAACATGGACCGTCCGATCTCACTTCAGATTAAGGGCCACCACATGCCCCCTTTCTCTCTCACTTGGAGTCGCCGACGGGTGAACCCCATGCATCATCCCCTTCCTCCTGCATGGTATAAGCTTGATCCCGTCGATTTGTTGCCAGCTTAGCTTAGCTTTGCCATTTAAATTCAAAATATCATGCCGCGTAGAGTTACATGGAAATTTGGCAGAAAAGTACCTGAGATTTCAAACCGTCATAACTTTTTAGCTCCAAGTTTGAATCCAAGGGAACTTTTTGCAAAATGATATTCATGAAATGCATCATCCTATGCTACACTTGGTTTCATCTTTTGAACATACAAATTTGATTGTGTTCAAATTTGTACTTAAACCTTTAATAGGGTCTTGCTTGCAAACCACATGTCCAGATTTAGTGAAATCTACTGCATTATGATCGTTAGGTTATTCTTTATTCATATATACCACTTGATCTAGACTTTCAAACTTTTCATAATTCAATATGAATTTTGAATTCAAACCATAGAATTCCTATAATCAAATTTTTTATTCCTCAAATAATTCATTTTGCATTTTTTCTTATGATTCACTTTTATCCAATGAACCCTAGCTTTAGTTTATACTTTTAGGGATATTCAAATTTGAATTCAAGCCTTGTTTTAATCATCACTGGTAAACTAGAAATCCAAAGTGATTGTTTTTGCATAAATCTCTACTAAAACCTCATCCATCATGTAACTTAGTTTCAAATATTCAAGCCATTCGTATTTATTCAAATTTGAATCCTGGCTTAACTATATCTTTATTTCCATTAATTCTTTTCCATTTATCCTAAAACATCATAAGAATCTATATTAGATATAATACTTAGTATGTTGTTGTTCTTTTGTACTATGCCATATTTGTTCTTGTGTTCTTTTTTATTCTTCTATATGGCATGCTTGTTCACTGAGTGTTATTTACTTATATTAGATTGACCAAAGAGCGAAGCAGAATAGTATCAGACTTTGTACTATTACCAGTGAAGACCAAGACAAGTTCCATCTCTTGTTCATGCACATGAACCTATATTTTACTATGCATTTAGTCCCTTTTGAGTAGTATGCATGAGTAGGAGTATGTATGATAATATGTAGTATGATCCTAGTGTAGTTCAATGAGTAGGTCTGAGCTTACTTCCTTGTCGCCATCGTTGTAGAAATATTATATTTTATTTGCTAAAGTGGATGGGGTTCATGTGAAGTGATATTCATGATGAGATGTGACTGGCAATGTAGTAAATAGGACCAACATAGTTTCATGAAATACCTGGGCAAAATAGTATGAATGGTGGCAAGGTACAATGTTACCATCATGGGAGAGCACACTAGTGGACCATTCGATCAGGCTCAAAGTGATCAACCACCTTTTTATAACTACTAGCTTACATGTGCAGCCACAACTACTACGTGATCTAACTTGGTTTAGTAGATATGTAGGTGGGATGGGCACTGTCAGAGTTAAGGGAAACTCTTCTGGAAGACCTCATCATAATCTCCCAATTTCCGTACAATTGAGTGTGGGAGCTACAAAGGGATGATCGTGTCTTGTGGGGAACGTGCACAAATCTCTGCAGACTGTATAAAACTCATTGATTAGCCGTGTCCCTGGTTACGGACAACTTGAGCGGTTAGAAGTGGAAATGTTGAGAGATATCATTACATTTAATAAATTTGAGTGGGATAATCAACGAAGGGAATTGATTGAATTGGTGGTGCCCAATTAAATCATATAATATTTGCCGACATAGCACAATCTTTTGATAGTAGGATAAAATTTGCTTTATGCAAGATATTAATTTAGAACCACTGCACAAGCCAACATGCATTTATGATAGGTATTTTATAACACCTTAGATGTGACTTGGCATTACATTCAATGTATTGACCTATATGGCTGCAAAGTTTTATGTTACAGATTTTCCAGACGAAGAGTAAGGATACAAAATAGGGTTATGAGGTTTACACTCAACTTTGTCATTGACGTTGATGGGACTCCACATCTTTATTGTTGTTTTTGTTGTGTATTCTAGCCCTAGGGCTATCAGGTAATAAATACTCTGGATTTACATTACATTACATGTGATTTTTTGGTATTTCATTGAGTATTGTGTGTGCTAGCTCCCGATTCAAAGACAGCACAGCAGATCACAAGAGATTCGGATCCTTATTGGAACTGGGTCGTTAGAAGACAGATCAAGCAAGCCATGCTACCATGGCGCCCGACACCGTGCCCCATGCGAGCACAATGCCTCAGTTCGGACGGATCGTCCTGCGGTAGGCGCCGATGAGCGAGCGAATGGGAGGAGAGGCCCCACCGACGACGATGCCGGTCAGGCCTCTCCATGCGGCGCCTGATGTAGACTCGGCTAGACGACGAGTCGCTGGTTGGTCCGATCCTTCACGGTACTTGCAAAATATCAATGAACAGCGGCAGCAACCGTCGCAGGAAAAAAACAGACCGACGTGGAAGAAGAAAAGCCTTTGGATCAAAACGATATAGCAAGAAGCCAAAGGAGTAGACTTGTACCGAATATTGATACGAGATCAACACAAGAACAGCAGCAACGAAACCTTAGAAACCGCAAGAACGCATCTTTGGTGCCCCTCGCCGTGAGGCGTTTTCTGGTATTTTTTATTCAGCTCCCAACTAATCTGCGTACAAGACTCAGGACGCTGCCTTTTATACACTAGACACCAGCCGTAAGGACCTAAACTACTAACTGTCTCAAACTAATTCAGAGGTCCCCTCCTTTTACATCTCGGAGAGAAAGAAGAAAAACAAGCTAACTAGCACAACTTGTACGTGGACCCTCCTATTCTGCACTAGTATTCTTTAATTAGAAAGCTACTTAATCAATCGGCCACGCTGATCACACGTGACTAATTTAAAATAAAAGAACTACTTATTTGCTTGCATGCTTGAAACTACTTCACCTAACATAAAATACTATCAATATTACTGCACTTTGGAGGGGTTCTGAAGTTTGGCTTCACCGTGTCCTTCTTCGGCTCCATCGGCGAAACCTCAAAGAAGAAAGAGCCAAGCTGTAGTACAGTCGGAAGATTAGAATCTAAAGCATCTGATATACTTGCATCAAAACAAATGATTGTACGTGTCTTTTGTTCAACACTTGGAGTCGCCCCAAGTAAACCTACGGCATTGGTGCACACATCAGCGCCTGACATCGGCGGCAGGAATGGAGGGAGGGGGAGAGGGGGAGGGTTGGCCGGCGGTAGGGTTTCTCTGAGCTGCTCACAGGAGTGGCGTGGGAGGAAGGGGAGTATCGTATGACCTTGATATCTATAACTTAGTCGTGCCAGCGGCTCGTTCTGGTGGTGGTAGTTGTCGTTCAGTGGCCTCTGAGTCTTGATGTAATTTTTGTTATATTTGAGGTGATTTGTACATTGGATGCACTTTTATAATAGATTTGGATCCTTTTTGCAAAAAAAAAACTTAGCTGAAAAGCTATATTTTTACGAAATATGTATTTGGCAACACTGTGCCCGACTGCAAAATCGCCACACTACCTGGATGCCGTCCATTTCAAATCCGACGCACGCGACACGTTCCAGCGAGTAGTTTTGTTTTTCTGTCGCTCGAACCGTCTCCCCCGTCCTGCGCGACTTAACTCTCCCCTCCCCCACCACTCGCCTCATTTCCTCTGGTAACGGCACGCCCACTTCTCTGTCGCTCCGCGCCCCCTCTCTCTCTGTCGACGGCGAGTGGCGGCGCCTTCTCCGGCCGATTCTCGGTGCTGGTCTTCTGTTCCACCGATGAGTATCGACTCAATCGCCCTCACATCTGCCCCCAGTAGTTCGTGCGCCTCAATTCGTCTGGTAACCGCGCGCCCGCTTCTGTGTCACTTCGCCCCCGCTCTCTCTCCGTCGACGGCGAGCGGCGGTGCCTTCTCCGGCCGATTCTCGGTGCTAGTATTCTGTTCCACCAGTGAGTATCGACTCAATCGCCCTCACATCCGCCCCCAGTAGTTCGTGCTCTATTTCTTGACGCCATTAGTGGCGGGATGTTTGTCGGGATGGTCACATGTTAGAACAGACGAGAAATGCGCTAAATGCGTTCAATTCGTGGTGCATATGCAATTTGTTAGGCCGTGTTTCACATGCCCATCGTTCCAGTGATTAATTTGTCGTTTTCGATTTCGTGGCTAGTTGCCGTAATTTTTGAACTGGTCCCCTCTGCTACACGACTCGATTTTGATTTCTAGGGTTTTCTTTAGATGCAAAACCATTATGTATCCATTCACGATTCGCCATCAGTGATGTATCCATTCATGATTCTGACTTCTATGGTTTTCTCAGTGATGTATCCATTCATGATTCTGACTTCTATGGTTTTCTCTAAATGCTACACGGCTCGATTTCCCTGATTTTTGTTAGCACTATTAGTGGTGTCTCGTTTCCTGATGCATTTTGTGTTTCTAACTGATGGATGTGCCATCATTTAACTCACATGAACTTTAATTGTGAATATTACCATCAGTGGTGTGAATAATTTATCAGGACTCCACTGTAAAATTTATCATGTCACTGATTTTTTAATGCTTAGTTCTGTGATGTCCAATATATGTGTTTGTGTGTAAGTTGTTGCCATCCCTAATTTGCATAAGTTATCTTGCCTGATACATACATTTTATTGGGGTATTATAAGCAAACAAAAATTCAGGTATTCAATATCTAGTAGAAGCACACATGTCCTTGTCCTTCTTTGTTGTGGATGAGTTATCTTGTTGTATGTTCACAAGTTACCAATGTATCATAAGAATATGTCTGTGACTATTAATTCAACAGTTGTGCATCCTTTATGCTCACTTTTTTCTCTTTGTTATTCTTGTGTGTCAGGTCACAATGCCAAGGAAGCGCAAATTAGATGATGACTTTGAGGAGGTGAACCCCTTAAATAAGCATAAGCCTCCCGCAGATCGGAACAGGGCTTCTCCTAGTGCTCTTGTGACTGCCTGTAAGGATATGTCAGATGAGAGAATGGCCACAATTGATGACATGGATTTCACTAGTCTGCGGAATATCAAGTGTGATAATCTGTTCAATCGGCTTTCTCAATGGCTTGCTGGTTTATACGACCCTGATTCCCGTGAGGTTGTTGTACCTGGTGGCGGAAGGTTACCGGTCAGTGAAGAGTCTGTGCATCATATAATGAGTGTGCCCCGAGGTGATATTGCGGTGGATTTCAAGGTTCCTACAGATGCACAGCTTGAGCTTGCGGGAGATCTTTTTGGTGATCTTGGACATTCTCCTAAAACTATGGATGTATTAAACCTTATCTTGAGCACTAACCGGCATGACGACAATTTCAAGCGCTTGTGGCTTGTGCTTACTGCCAGCACTGTGATGGCGCCGACGACTTCCAACAAGGTCAGCACCAGATGGTATCCTGTGTTGGTAAGCACATCTGGATATCTTTCTAGTTCACACTTTTTATCTCTTTTCTTTTCTGTTTTTTACCTGGTAACTTTTTTGCTTCTTAATCTGATGATTATGCACATATGCACTTTGATAACTTTCCCTGATTTTTGGAGTGTGGTAATTTCTGTCCCTTTGATTTTTCTATGATTTGAAGTGTGGTAATTATGTAGTAATGCACCTGATAACTTTTTATGAAGGTGTAGTCATTATATAGTAATGCACCTGATAACTTTTTATGAAGGTGTAGTAATTACATAGTGATGCACCTGATAACTTTTTCTGAAAGTGTGGTAATTATGTAGTGATGCACTTGATAACTTTTCTTGAAAGTGTGGTAATTATGTAGTAATGCACCTGATAACTTATTTACGCCTTGCAATATGGTAATTTTGACTTACTTCTCAATAATGTGGTAATTGTGTGCTTATGTACTTGGTGATTCAATGCTTTAACAGTGTTATAAGTGTCTACTTATGTCCCCTGCTAACTTGTGTGCATACATTCCTCTCTGTTTCATGTGTTTTTTGCAGCAAAATATTGGCAATGTAAAAAACCTCAACTGGTGCAAATTTATTGCGGATCAGCTTCACAAAGCCATTTCAAAAGGAAAGCCTACGACGGGCTGCCTCCTATTCTATAATGTTAGTCCCCCTATTCTTGTTTTGTTCCCATGATTTTTGGATTGTACATCTTATTCTGCCAAACAGCTAGATTGTAATGACCTTTTCTGTTTTTCCAGCTTCTGTATATAGATGCTATTGACTTAACTGGCCTTGGTATCATCTTACCTAATGGTCCTTTTGCAATTAATGTGTGGATGAATGAGTTGGCATCGAAAGTTCTCCGGATGGATGTCCAGAGGGACAAGCTTTCTTATGGGAAATTATCGGTAATTTCCCATTCGTCATTTTTCTTACCTTCTATGTACTGCCATCTTTTTTATCACTATTTTTTTTTGTTTTTTATCATATATTTTTCAGCTTAAGCCCCAATATGGTCAAGACTATTGCTTGTTTGGTGGCTTGCAAGGTCTAGATAAATTCATGCGTGTTCATGCACCGCAAAACTGTTCTGAACAGGTATTTTAATCTTTTTTGTGTGTTTGTATATTTTTCTTTTCCTTTTCTTGGTAAATATTGTTATAAAGACCTGGTAACTTGTACTGTTTTTAGGATGGTAACTTTTTTTTATTTTTTAGATTCTCACTTTGGAATAAGTTCATTTGAACTTATCTATGTGTGGTATTTTTAGTTGTTTTTGCATGGTAATTAATGTCTCTCACAACCTGATTATTTGTTTTTTCATTCATGATTTTATGTCAGAAACTTGCTAAAGCTTCTGCTATTGTGGGTCGCTTTTCGTCTCGCATGGTTGGCCTCCTGGGTGGTCTTGTTAATGAGTTCATGTCCTTGGATGATGAAGACAGCTCATGGATGTCCCGTGTGTTACAGAGCCAACTAAAGGAATTATCTTCTGCTGCCGGGAAGACTACAAGCACCCATCCTACATCCCGCTAGCGTGAAGCAAACTGTTGAAAGTTCAGATTCTGATCATGAGGATAGTGATGGTGGCGGTGATGGTTACTCTGACGAAGATCTAGATTTTCACGTTCATTACCATGGTTCTTCAGGTGGACCGAACGCCCATGAGGTTTCAGGTAGTGGGGGTAGTGCTGGACCGAATGCCCATGATGCTTCAGGTAGTGGCGCAGCGAATGCAGATGTGGGTGCAACCATGTTTGCAACTGCCAATGTGTCGGTAGGGTCAGCCGAAATTGATGGAACTACTACTGTAGGAACCGATCAGCCTCTCGAGTCTCAGATTATGCTTACTGCATGTTCCGGGAATGTATCTAGTGATGGATTGCATAACCAGCCAGATATGACGGATACTCAAAACGAGGCTGCTGTTGATGCTTCTGTGAAGAGGTGAGGTTCTTCTCTCGTCCGTAACTTGGATAAGCAATATTCCAGGCGTCACAAGAAATTACGCCTACCTTCTCCGCCCATGGCCACTGGTACAACTGTTTCTAACCAGCCGTAGTTGGATGATACACATTGTTGTATCAAGGCAATAGTCATTAATGAGCTTGGCATTGTAGGCCCTGATAAGGGCACTAACTTAGTAATTGCCAATCCCACGCGGAAGAAGCAACATCCTCGCAAGTGAGCTTGTTATCATCTGCTAGTTGATTTCTTTTTATTTTCATTTTTATATTGCATTTTTGTACATACTTAGTTGTTGTTACCCTTTTGTGTTGTAACTTTTCCTAGCACCTAGCTTCTGATAATTAGAAGTAACTATGTCTGGATAGTTTCTATTCCTTAATAAGCCTGTGTTTTTGTCTAGAATGAATAGTAATTATATCATGGTAAGGCTGATAACTTTTAGTAGTTATTTTCACGATAATAACTTCAATTTTTTAGTTGCACAATATGTAGTTTAACTTTGTTTGCATGATAATTTTCGTAATTATATGCTGGTAAGCATGTGTTATTTGTCTACGGTAACATTTTTCTCACGTGCACTATATCCTTTTCAAATAATAACTTGTCAGGTGTTCGAATGCTCCATCTATTAGTGTTGCCAACCTTCAGCAAACGCCGTCTACCAGTGTGGGTGTCATGTCTGAGGAGATACCTAGTAATCCTGCGCGTTCTTCGGCAGATGTTGACTCGTCTGACACGTCACGCAGGTGATTATGAATATTATTTTTCCTCACTATATGATATCTAAATGATTTTCTCTATTAGTTTTTTTTTTGTAAATTAGGTGAATATATACCGGTAATTTAACTCTTTTATGCATGGTATCATAATCTGTATGGGAATGGTTGGTAGTTTTTATAGTCAAAGCTCTTATAATATTACTGTTATTTTTAGCATGATAAATTTGTTGGTAACTTTGTTATCTTCCTAGTTACCATCTTCATTAATGATTTGTGATGATGTTGATTTTTGTACTATGTGGATAACCAAGTTGGCCATAAGCTGACAAATAATTTGAATACAAGCTGGTAACTAAAGTTACTTTTTAGCTGGTAACTTCTGTCAATATAAGCTGGTAACTAATGTGATATTTAGCTGTTGTATGCACCTATAATATGATAACTAATGTTAATATAAGCTGGTAACTAATGTTATTATAAGCTGGTAATGTTTATTTTTCTTTGTGTGCAGCAAGAAGACCAAGATTACTGTGAGGAAGGTTACGAAGTCTTCTAAAGTTGCAGTTGCAACTAGGTCTTCTCCTCGTTTTGCTTCCAAGGACGCGAAAGATGATTTTAAAGACTCCCACGTGGTCACTTCTCCAATGGCTGTTGTGCAAGATAATGCCCCTGTGAGGAATTCACCAGATGCTAGTTTTGGAGCTGTGGATGAGCTCGTGGCAGCAACCACTATTACTCAAGTGGTAGAAGAAATTGCCAATGTTGTTATTGGCACTGAAGTTGAAACTTCCACTGATCAACCTAAAGGAATTGCTCCTCCAATGAGTGTTGTTGTAGCTGAAAATTCTACTGATCAACCTCAAGGAATTGCTCCTTCAATGAGCATTGCCGTAGCTGAAACTTGTGCTGATCAAGATCAAGGAATTGCTCCTCCAATGAGCGCTACCGTAGCTGAAGATGACCAAGCTCCTGTCAAAATACCATGTGTTGTTCAAGCTCAAGTTGAATCTGCCCAATCCAATGTGGCAGAACCAGTTGAAACTGAAGATGCATTGTTTGTTGAAGCTCAACCTGGGGATGACCAAGTCGCCGCCCAAGAATTCAGCATTAATGCAGATGTAGAAGATGTTGTTGCTGATAGGGCCTATAGGGATTTCACCCCACCATATCTTGATCTCTTGGCCTAGATTTTGGCCCCACACTGCCCGGACCAGATATTAATAAGACGGCCGTAGTCCCAGCTGCAGTTCCAACACCGCCCCAGGGGTTGTTTCGACAAATCAAGCACCAGCAGTGGTCCTAGCGGTTAACAATGCTTCCCAAGATTGAGCAGCAGCATCCCCAATTGATCATATGGCGGCAGCGCCACGAGATTTAAAGAACGCAGAAGATAATCCTATCGACTCCAATCCGTTTTCATGCTCTGAGCCTGCTGACCTTGGTAAGTGAAGGCATATACGTGTCTTCGCTTTATCACAAAAGAGTGATGGGATGGATGTCTGCTTTTTGAAGACATTTTTTATGCTTTTAGTTTGATCCTTGTGTGTATATTTATGCTCTTTTTATCCTATGTATGGACAACCCCCCCCCCCTTCACATGTAATGACTTCTGCTTTTGTGTGTGTGCTATGTAATGAACTATGTGTTTTCGTTTCACATTCACGCTCTTTTATTTTTATGTTGTCTGGTGTGTAGATGTATTTTATGCGATTATTGTTGTTCATTATTCCTGGTAACTTTCACTAACATCCGACTGATAATTATTTGCACTCTACTTTTCACTGATAATTATAGCGCTCTACATGAAAGACATTGCACCTTGTTTTCTAGCTTACCATTTTATTGTATGGTAACTTTCACCATGATAACCTTTGCGAATGTTGCGCTGGTATTATTTGTTCTAACTAGATACATACATGTTTTCTTTTTCTTTTTGCTAACTAGTTACTTAAATGGTAAATTTTGTGATCATACCCTGATAACTTCTGCTATCACCATGCTGATAACTTTTGTTTCCTTTATTCCTGGTAACTTCTACTAACATCTCACTGATAATTGTAGCGCTCTACTTTTAACTGATAAATACAACGCTCTACATGAAAGATATTGTATCTTGTTTTCCAGCTTACCATTTTATCACATGGTAACTTTCACCATGATAACTTTTTGCGAATGTTGTGCTAGTATTTTTTTTCTAACTAGGTACCTACATGTTTTCATTTTTTTGTTAACTAGTTACTTAAATGGTAACATTTGTGATCATACCCTGATAACTTTTGCTATCACCATGCTGATAACTTCAACCCTTTGTTTCCTTTATTGATGTTGTAAATACACCCCTCCCCCTCCTTTCCCTGCACGCACACACAGACCATTCTAATACAATTATGCTGCCCCTTTAACTATCCTGACCCCCCTCATTTTCTTCCCTTTTTCTCTCTACAGTAATTATATCATCATTCTGTACTATCTATCACTTTTTTCTTTAGCTGTTTTTTCCACATATTTGGCATTCCTTTTTTCGGTTCGCAAACTGACCTGATCGCAACTTTTTGAAGAGCGTCGATTTCTAGTTTATGATGCGGATGTTGAAGACGACGATGTAATTATGTGGGTTGAAGAAGTCGAACGTGTCATTGTTAGAGCAAAAGCAAATTACGCTTCTGTAAAAGGTACTGATAGGAAGATTTTTTTAACAAACTTTTTCCTACTGCCAACCTTGATAACATCATTATCTTCATGTTGATAATTTACTGTTCTAAACTCTGATAACTTCTTTTATTTTTGTTTTCCCATAATATTTCTTTCCATCATTCCCAACTCTGATAACTCCCTTCACTTTTCTTCTAGACCACCCCACCAGCCTTGAATTTGCTACACCAGTTATTCAACCTCCTATGGTAATCATTCAGCCAGTGTGACTCCTAATCGTACATTCGGAAAGTTAGGGTAAGCCACCCATCGCAGTTCCTTCTGCCTCCATATTATGGCCTCATAGCATCTGCACTCGAAGAGGTTATTTACGCAGAAGTTATCAAGCACACCACTGATTCAGTTGACTCCAGGATAAAACAGTAATGACATTTATTGTTTTCCTTTTCTCTAGTATTTTGACCCCTTACTGGCAAAACATTGGCTTATATACTATTTTTTCTTTATTTGCTTTCCAGTATTAGGATTATTGACATCGATCGGCGGTGGGTCACATTGGAGGAGCTCGCTAATAGTGTGATAGAAGGTGGTCAAGTTTCGAATAATATTGCAGAGCTCCACATCCGAACTCTTTCTGATTCTAACCCCCAGGGAAGATCATCTTTCCATGGTTGCTGTCCGTATATCTTCTCATACATGATACGACGAGCAAGTTCCTAATCAAACATTTCCGTCGTGATGCAAATTACATACTTAGTCACCAAAATCAGGTAATTTTTTACGTAAACTACATACTTTTCTTCTTTTAAACCCTACAGGCTGTTTTTTAGTTGGCATAACAGGCAATTTTATCAGGCTCTTATTTTGGTTTTGTCACACATCATACCACTAAAGAATTTTAGCTGGTACCTAGTTATGTTACTTTTCTGTGGTAACTTTCATGTATGCCTACTGGTAACATATGTTGTCAGTGGTCTGATAACTTTGCCTTTTTAACTGTAAATGCATTGGTAACTTTTTGTGTTCACATTTTTTTAACAGCTATTGTTTCCAACACTGCAAAAGTTGGGACCTCTACCAAAGGACAGGCATTGGTATGTCTTGTGCCTTAATCTCAAGGAAAAACGATTTGAAATTCTTGATTCTCTTCGTCCACAAGATAGCCCTTCGCTCATCACACATGCGACGAAGTTATGAATGGCATTAAAAAAGCCTGGTTGATTGCGTACAAGGACTCGAGTAAGCAGATCCAAGACTATGATCTTGTGTACATCGATGTGTTCAAACAGGACAATGGGTTAGTTTTTTTGGCTAGTACTCCATCATTTTTTTCCATCTAAATACCCGGTAACTTAGTAGTGTAGCATTTTAAAAGTTCGTTCACCTTTTTGCATATCTTATTTTGCTTTTTACCACATTTTTTGTTTTTTCCTTACATCACTGATTGCGGTTTCTTCGCGTTCAAGATCTTGGAGTTCTGGGATGGTAAAAATATCCCGACAATAACTAAGGAGCAGATACCGGCGCTGAGGAAGATATTGACAAGCATGTGGCTGGACCAACCTCTTAACAAATGAATGCAATGACGCTATCACTTGTTCAACAAGGAGTAATTGAGGTGAGAAATTTGCACCAATATAAGTTTTGAATTTATGTTTAAGAACAATGATAGTTTTATACATTTTTTTGGGCTGATTACTATCTTATTTATACATTTTTGCTGATAACTTATGTTAGTCAATGTTGATAACATACTTTATCAGGTGCTGATAAATTTCTATTTCATGGCGTCATAACATTTTGCTCACAAATAAAGAACGATAACTAATCTCATTCTCATTTCTGAAAATCTCCATTACATTCTGGACGATAACTTACATGTTTCAGTGCTGATAACTTTTCATTACATGGTGTCTCGACAGCGTTTACACAATAAAATGGGTAAAATTGATAAGTAAAACTGATAACTTGCATTTCAATGCCCATCTAACTATTTTGCGCTTCAAGTTTCTCAGTGCGGGATGGGTGAGGTACATTTGCGTTTATCATGATCTGTCGACCCACAGACTCTACATTTCCTCTCTTTTTTTGGTTTTGCAATGTCAAATGGGTGCTGGAATCTTTTCTCTCTTGGACGCCCTTTCGTAGTAGACTTTGGTGGGTCTAGTATCACTCTTGTGTTTGATGATTGGGATCCCTCGGCATGTGAGCCCTGGAACTGGAAAATATTGCCAGACACATGCATGACAGGAATGCTTCCTTGATGCGCTGCTGGGACACCTTAAGTGGCACTAGTCCATGGTGGTGAAGAAAACCTTTGTGCTTCTTTTTGCTCATCTTTTTCCTTTCTTGCTTTTTTTATCTGCCTCTTTTATAGTGCATCCATGCCGTCTCTGAAAGCATTAACGTGTTTCCTTGCCAATGCCATCCCTTCATCAGTAGTGCAAGTGTCTTTTGCTTGTTCCTTGAAATCATTCAGAATAGATGTCTATCTCATGATATTTTTCCTTCCTCTATCATACCCTTTTTAACTGTTGGCTGTTGGTAATCAGGCTCAACAAGATCCTCTTCTCGATCCCATGTTCACCTATCTAGGATATACCTCCTCGGTATCTCGTAGACTCCAATCTGTTCCATTACTCGTAGTATGTGTGCGCACAATAGCCCGTGGCGATCAAACTTGCAGCAATTGCATGAGTATACCCCTTCATCCTTGTTCGCCTGCACATGGTAGTCCCTATCCCCATACTTTGGTAGTATGCCTCAGAGCGACTACATCCTGAAGGTTTCATCTTGCAAAGTGTCGCATCCATAAGCAGCCTTTAGCTTCATCTCTACCTGGAACTTGGAGAACAGATTTTGTGTGTATATCCCTCGCATGTGTAACTCAATTGGGTTCAATGAATACATGTCTGCATCTTTGTAAATTGTGTCCACTTGGTCTTTCGCCACAACCACCATTACTTTCTCTTGGATTGCAGTGTATTGAGTTGCGAATTCAATCAATGAGTTGTTGGGTTTCACGTACTTCTTGATCACAGCATTGAATCCCTCGCTCCTTGCAGTTGTCTGCAAGAATGGAAAGAAATGCTTCATGTAGTACACTGGGGCCCAACATTTCCTATTTTCCCACAGCCAGTGAAAATGTTCGTTGTCGATCTAGCCATATTCATCCATCATTGCCCACCATTTGTTTTCAAACTCTTCCTCTGTGATACACAAAACATGAGACAATTACAACATCATACACAATCATTGGTAATTAAAGTACAAGTATGCTGGTAACTTTTCTTAGTTGTTAGATGGTAACTTCATTGAACAAATTTTCCAGATCTTTTTTTGTTCTTTTTGATATGTGAAAGTTTTCTTTTCTTTTTTTTTGTTTGTCTTACACCTAGTATGGTAACTTTTCTAAACCAATAGTTGGTATCAACATATGTAGTTTTTCCGATACAAAATAACCAGACCCGTTTTTTGCTATTACCAAATGTTAAAAAAAAATTGTTTGTTATTTTTCTTTGGTTCCGAGACGGTGATTACATGTCCACACATTGTTTCCATTCTAATTTGATGTTGGTCCAATGAAACTGCCCCCTGGTAATACAACCAACCAGATCATGGTAACTTGTGTAGACCCACACATGGTAACTTGTGCTTCACATATATTCATATGGCTTCTGAAGTTTGTTGTGTGGTAATTAAAATGGGTCAACAGATTAGGTACGTACCAGTCAAGCTATTGTCGACACAGTCTTTGAACGCTTTGTTTAGTGGTTTATCATCAGCCATAAGTTTTCCAAGTTTCTCCTGCGCCTTCTTCATTATATGCCAGCATCAATTTCTGTGTATTATGTTCAAGAAGACCTCGTTGATCGCACTCCTCATTGCAAAGTCCTGCTCTGTGATGATGTTTTTTGGGGCAACACCACCCATTGCATGGAGGAATGTGTTAAACAGCCACACAAAGTTTTTCTTTAGTTCGTTTCGAACGAAGCCACACCCAAACTGGATGGATTGACCATGGTTATTAATTCCAATGAATGGTGCACACGGCATCTTGTACATGTTTGCCATGTATGTCGTGTCAAACGACAAATAGTCATTATACTTTGCATATGCCCTGCGTGATGCGCCATCTATCCAGAACAAGTTCTCAACCCTGTCCTCATCATCAAGTTTGATTCTCCAGTAGAAATATGAATCTTCGGCCCTCATCTCTTGGAAGTATGCAATTGTGCTCCCAGCGTCCTTGTGGCGGTGCTCTAAGCGGAACTTAGCTCGTTGATTAGCAATGTCTTGTGTCGTGTAGGGTACGTCTTTAGCGCTCCCGTAGAACCATGACATCAGCTGCATCTGCCTCGCAGTCTCAACGTTGCATCCATGTAGAACCCTCAAGAAGTCCTGCTCCTCCTTCGGAATGTACCGATGTGATGATAAGAATTTTGTTAGGGATGGCTTTTTGATCAGGGGGTGATTGTGGTTGTCCTCGAAACGGTCAACAGTCCACCATGCATCATCATGGGATAGGTACATGTGTGTTTCACATTCAGACCTAACAACTTTCTTTTTTTCCTCTTTTTGATAATGCTGGCTGGGTTTTCCACATCTTGCAGCTCATCACTGTCCTTGCGTCGTTTGTCATATTTTGTACAAACTAGTAGCACCCTGCTTATAGTTCCATCAACCCTCTCTTTCTTGAATTGCTGCCTAATTGTAAAGCCAGTCATGCGCGCGTAGGTGTTGTAGTGGTCACGTGCGCTCTTCAGGGTGTCAAATTTTGTCCCTTGTAAAGGTGGCTTAGGTGCGGAATATGCCTCCATGTTGCTGCCTTCCATATCAGCGTCGATCCCAGCAGATTCTGGAGTTGCTGGTTCGCTTATTGTCTGCTCTCCAAGGCTCCCAGCTCCTGTGCTTGCATTTGTTCCAGCACTATGTGCATTTGTTCCATCACTGGGCAAGCTGTTGTTTGCGTTGATTGCCCGAGCACCTGCAATTTGGCCTGGTAGATTAGTGGAATATTACATGGTAAATAACAGTTTTCCATCATGGTAGTTTTCTGAAGATTTAGTGAATGTAGCTTTTCTGCCTAAACAACCTTGGTAATTTGCATACTTTGAACCTGGTAATATGAATGCACCAATGCTGGTAATTTTCAAACCCACTTCAATAGTAAAGTATTCTTTCTGCCTAAAAAACCCTGGTAATTTGCATTTTTTTGTTCCTGGTAATATGTGTGCACCAATGTTGGTAATTTTCAAACCCACTTCAGCAATAAAGTATAAAACTGGGTTTTTCATTCCTTGATGATATGTAAACAATAATGTTGGTAATTTTACCTGTTCCCATGATGTTTGGGTATGCAGAATTGCTGCTTGGTGTGCGCGCTGCATCGTCCTCTTCATGCATTCTCCCTCCTCCTTCATCTTCTGCATTATCTTCTCTGCTAGCATCCATTTATCTACTCCTACTTGATTTGTTTTTACGTTTGCACGTTAGTATACATTTACACGTGTTGACTCTTTTTTTGAAACTCATTGTTTTGTTTACTCTTTACACAGTTGTTTGAAGGCAAGAATCGCAGGGGTGATTGGAAAGAACACTAAACAGGACAATTACAATACAACATGAGCATCTTCATTAAAAGGCACCACTTTTCTTTATTCAACGTTAGTACTTAGCTAAAGTGGATGATAACTTTTATTATGTACAGATTGATAACTTGTTTACTTCATGCAGTATAACATTCTTGTAGACTAAAAATGAACCTTTTTTGCAATGCATCTTCCATTGTATGAGAGAATGAACTTTGTGATCAATAAAGGTTCCTCTTTCCTTTTATCTGTCTTTATTTTTTCATGGTAGACACAAAATCTATGTTTTTTGTAGCAGGGGAATGGGGTATTTTGTTGGGTACTCTGTTATGCTGCATAAAGTTGGTAGCAAAAACTACAAGGGGCTGGTAATTTTGCACTTAGTTGATTGGTAAGTCACTGCAATCGCAGAATTATGAGAGAAGTTTGCTTATTCTGTTTTCATGAGTTGGAAGGATGGTAATTTTTGCACAGATTGGGAGGGAGTGGGGTGGGGATGGGGTAAGTCTTTGTATTAAGCAGAATTTTTTGGAGATTTTGGATGAGTCTTGATTCTTACCAGGGTGAGGTGATGTTGCCTGGTGATTTCTTCGCTGTATCCCTAGTAATTTCCGCCGCTTCCGTGATGATCTGCTCTGGTTTGATCCAGATCTGGAGGAGGGGTAGGTCTTTGGTGTTATTTTGAGCAGCTGTGTAGGGGGGAGGGGCGTGTGGGTGGTAGGGAGGGTGAGAGAGGGTATACTTGCGTGGGAGGTAAGGTGCGTGGGGGAAAGTTGTGATCTGAAAAGTGCGTCGTGGGGGGATGGCATTTTCTGTTGGGCCTTGTACGGCGATCGGCCTGGTTAGCCGGCGGGGTGATCGGCCTGGTTAGCTGGCGGGTGATCGACAGGTATGATAAGGTACTTTTCCTATCGGGCACGCTGTTGCCAAATATCATTGTCCATATTTTTATACTTGAACTACTATGGAAAGAAGTCAATGCATGTAGAGTACAGATTGGAGCATGTACACGTAAACTGCAGTAAAAAAATAATCAGACATTTGTGGTCTCTACGTATTGTGACCTATTTCATTTACATTACGGTTACTTGTTAGCTAATATTTTGTTTATTCTCAGCTTAAAGATTAGTAGCATATTATTTTCCGACCAAATTTGGCCCGTGACCCCTAAGGTAGCTAGATAGCCCCGTTCCGATTAGGATTTGTTGTCAACTGTGCGCCGCCAAACGATTCAGACAGGGAAAGTCGTGTCCGGCTAGAGCACGAGCCCTTCTCTTCTCCGTAACGCAGAACAAAGGTCGTCCGCTCCAATACTATATAGTCCCCAACTTTTTTCGACAAAGGGAGTCCCCAACTACTTCCCAAACACCGCATATCGATCGAGCTCTCGCCATTGTTCCTCGACACCATGGCCCAGGACGGAGAAAGCAAGTGCTTCCAGTTTTGCATGATCGTAATAGCGTTAGGTCTCATGGCAGGTTTTGTGTATTTTCTTGTGCGGGAAAACACGAGGCCAGGTGACACCAAGTACACGGTGACCATCACCAGCGTCGACGGCCTGGACCCGGCGCTGGATCTCCATAGCGACCGGCAGGTGCTCAGCCCGGTGTTCGGCATCACCGTGCACATCGACAACACCCACAACCAGATCGTTCCGAAGTGTGTCGGTGGCGTCGGCTCGTCCGCGATCGTGTCATACGGGGATGCGCTGCTCGCCAAGGGCGCCGCGCCGTGGTTCTGTGTGCAGACAACAAAGGTGGGAGAGGCCGCTACCAAGGCGTGGGGCTTGAACGTGCAGCTGCCCCACTTCCTGCGAGACCGGCTGGCCGGCGAGCTGGAGAGGGGCCAGGCGGTGGTGGACGTGGCGGTGCGGACTCCCGCGGGTGCTGGCTGTTACATAAGCGGATGCCTGGACACGGTGCTTGTCTGCAAGGCCAAGATCGGCGGAGGTCCATCCCCGTGTTTTCGTGCCACGACTGTCAGCGGCAAGACATGAAACAGATTGTTAATTAGTGTCTTGGTTTTTATTTTATTTTTATTTAGGAGGATAGTGTGGAGCCTCGATGTGAATCTTTGTTTTCAGTCAAAAGGTACATATGTCTTATAGCGGTATCTGAATTTTGTATTTCAAACCCAAGAACTGTGTTTTATATTGGATCTGAATGTATATTTTCTACTACCGACTACTGTGCTCCATATATAGTGGATCCAAACTTTATTCTTCCAGTCAATATGATTTATCGTGGTAGATACGGAGTTGATCGCGATAAGTGTATGACATACAATGTAGTTGTCTGACTACTTTTTGAGTTTTGGAATCTAGTTTGACATAGGACGATGCTAGGCGCCGGTGCGCCGGCCGAACGTTTCGGCCGGTCCAGCCCTAGCCGTTAGATCAGCCCGTCCCGCGCCGTTGGATCCTTATCCAACCAGGTCCTCGTCTTCCTCTCGCGAGCGCGTAACGAGCATCGTCTTCCTCTCGCGAACCCCATCTCGCCGGCTGCCCCCGCGTTCCCCCTCGTCGCCGCCCCTCCCTCGCCCGCCCTCCTCGTCCCTGATCACCATCCTCGCCGGCCGTCTTTTGCGGCCGCCCTGGTCGCCGGTAGTCCTCGGCGGCCGTCCTCTTCACCGGCTTCGCCCCCATGCAAATAGCCCATCCCTACGGTTGCAGCTTCCATGGCCACCGTTGCAGCTCCGGTGCGCGACGACCGGAGCTCACCGGCGCGACGACCGGAGCTCACCGGCGTGCTCATCGGTGTGCTCGCCGGCGCTCATCCCCCGCTTGCGAACAAAAAAGATCGAGCGCCCAGGGAGATGCTCAGTGCTGCAACCTACGACGAAAAAAGCTACAACTAGCGATAGGAAAAGCTTCAACCGGCTACGAAACAAGCTTCAACCAGTATACGACTGGAGCTATGGATGACCAAGAAAAGTTGCAACCGGTGACAGAAAAAGCTTCATCTAGCGATGAAAAAAGCTTCATCCGACTATAAAAAAAGTTTCAACCGTGGAAACGAAGCCATGGACGAAAAACAAAAAGTTGCAACCGACAGTTATAAAAGTTACAACCGCATTGAAAAAAGCTTCAAACTCCTTATCTCAGCTGCGACCCCGCGATGACGATGACGTCGTTTTGCTGCAACCGTAGTAGATTTTTTCTACCACCGGCAGTTGAATTTGCTACAACCGGTTTCATCAAAAAATCGCCGTGGGGTGTAGTCTGCCATGGCTCCGGCGAAGTAGGCAGAGCTCCGATGCATGCGAGGTAGGCGTCGCCGTGGTAGCACCCCATCGCCCCCCGGTTGCAGCATCTCCCGTGGTCACCGCCCCTCGGTCGCCGGCGAGATGGAATGGTCACCGTGCAGATCCATGGCAGCTTCGAGCGGGGAGGGAAAGCGCGGTGCTGCAACCAGGGGC
>NC_057798.1:770992548-771014618 GCF_018294505.1 Triticum aestivum | reverse complement strand
CCAACCGTTTCCCTTTGACATAAGAAAAAATATCAGTTTTACTGAAGGAAAACACTTGCCATCAGCCGGCTGATAATAACACGCCCGTTCGTCGCCTCCGTGGCCATCAGATCTGTCTTGATCGAATGGTTTGGGGAGCAATCTGGTTTTGCAACTAAGACGTTGCAATTTTTCCCACCGCAACAACTTAGTCTGTTGCACGATCTGGATCTCATGCAAATCCTTGAGCATCTCCCTGTCTTCTTTATAATTTCATACCAAGGCAATAGCACAACGGGGTGGTCCCGGTTTGCTGTGAGCCCGGGGTCCAGTGCGGTCGCCGCCATGGTGCGTCATTGCAACCGGAGGTTGGGCGTGGTCGTCGCAGTGGTCCTTGCCACCCGCCTCCACCACGCCCGTCAGCCGCGCGCGGTGCACCAACCTCATCGGAGAAAGGATGGCGGCGAGGCGCCCTGGTCGGCGGTCCGGCGCTCATTGGCGGCGACGGGCAGCGCCGCTCCTTTCCTCACCACCGTTTGACGGGAGTTCGTGGTGAACGACGTTGGTCTTTTTTTGCAACATCCTCCTTGTTGCAAAAAAGATTTTTGCACAATTTGTGATGTTGCAGAGCTTTCTCCAGTAATACTTGTATAAAGGTTAAAGATATTTAATTTTTGCAACATTAGCTGTATTGCGGAAAATTTCTGCAGCAATACCTCTGTTGCAAAAGTTCCGCAACATGAACTCTGTTACGAACGTCCGAGCGCAACATCATCTTTGTTGCAAAGCTCGCAGCTGAATTTGACAGCTCCCCGCGTTGAATCCTATGGCTCTTCAGGCGGTGGCTGACGCATAGCGTTGCCCTTTTTCTTTCCATCCCTTTATTCTGCTCAGAACTCCGTGTGTCAATAAGATGTTGAAAACAATCTGACTTGTCAATTCCCACAATTGGCGTTAGTCCCAAATATTTGTCCGTGATCGCCTCCGTCATAATATTTAAAGCTGTGCACACCTCGACTCGAGTTTCAACAGGGGTATAGGGGCTAAAGGAAATACTTGATTTAGCTTCACTCATCAGTTGTCCCAAGGCTGTGAACACTTTCTATATTTGTTTGTTGGAAGCAATCACAACTTACCCAAAAAAACGAAAAATAGGGTTTTAAATGTATTTATGGGAAGCGTTCGTTTCTATATATATTTGATGGAAACAAATCACGACTTACCAAAACAACAGAAAATGGAGTTGTAACATAATTTCCGGGAAGCAGTCTCCGATTTGGAAAATACGCACACGTTTCCCTGGCTCAATCATCAGATGCTTCAAAAGATTGCGGTTCCTTATATTCGTTGTGATACCAATTCGATCGGTCTAGTTCCGTTTTCAGCCTCCGCGTACGTTGGTCCTTCCGTCTCCGATCAATGGGTACCAGCGCCAGCCGCGCGTCGTCGCCGTCTCCGCAGTCGTCGTGCGGCCTGGTGAAGACTGACTCCACCACGCAGCTCTTCGTCGTGCCCGACTACTCCAAGTGGGCGCGGATGCCTGCCGGCTCCGCGCTCAACTTCGACATGTTCTATCTCTGCGGCTGGAGTTAATTGCAGGTTGGTACCACACTTACGCACCTACTGACGAATCAGTACCACTACTCTTGCATGTCGTAGTTCAGTACTACTATTCGGCCTAACCGTTACAAAATGGACTGACAGCCGTATAAGTGTGTATTGACCATATATCTGACACATCGGGCCCACCTGTCAGGTGACACGGTGGCCAATCGGCGCGTGCCCGATGCGCTGACTAGGACGAGGCTGGTGTGGTGGGTCTAAGCGGTCTCGGTCGGCTCGGTCGTCGGCCGGTCCTCACTCTCGCTCGACCTCACTCTCGCTCGACCTCCTCTCTCCGATTCGCCGCCGGCCGCCGCCGCCGCCACCTCAACCGGCTCGCCCTCGCGCCATGGAGGACGAGAGCAGCCAGGACTCCAGCGTTCAATACATGAACCTCTCCAACGACGAGGCCATGCATTACCGGGTGAGTTGTAGAGCTAGGGTTAGGGTTAGGTTCTCTGATTTGGGGATTTGATTTGATTTGGGGATTGTCTCTTCCTTTTGCTCCTGTAGATCCCTGCTAGGATTGAAGACCAAGACTACAGTGGCATTGAGACAACACCCATCGTTCTTTGCCATCAGCATGGTGGCGGCTGAGAGGCGTGTAGCATTTGAAGCATTTAACACGGGCAGGAGGTTCTTAGTGTGTCCTAAGAGTGTAAGATTCTGTACAAATCTCTGTGTTAATTGTATTGTTTAATCTAACCATGTGCACAGAATTGTCCAGTGCATAGAATTCATGTTGTTTAATCCAGCCATGTGCTGATGCACATTGTTTAATCAGTACTCTTGTTTAATTGGGTAGCTGTGATGGTCATTTTGTAGCCATTTAGTACTACTGATGCTAATCATTGGATTAGAAAATGTGTTGATACTTTCCATGTATAATTAATTTGGTCAGTAATTTTATAATTGGTCAACAGCTTAGTTTGCAGTGCAGATGATCATTGTTTAGTTCACAAGAGTACTCAATTTGCCAATTATTTGATTGTTTAATGTCAGAGAGATTCAATGTCAGAAGCTCAAAATTCAGTGAGTGTTTAGTGTCAGAGGTTCATTCTTTAATTGGCTAGATTATTAAAGTTGTTTCTCAAAGATGCTTAAAGTTCATTATTTAATTCAGTGGCAGATGCTTAAAGTTGATTTGAGTTGTATTTCATTGTTAAAGTTAGATGCTCAAAGTTCATTTATTATTTAAAGCCAGTTGCTCAAAGTTTATTGCTTAAATAATTTGCCTAAGATTGATTTTGCACATGCTATATTTGTTTATATTGCAGGAAGATGACAACTGTGGTATTGTTCTCTGGATTGACCCAGAGTGGCCTCTTACTTTGCAGAATGCCTTGTTGAAGCTATGGGAAATGTATCATGACAGCAAGAGTGATAGGAGGAAGGATAACCTGGAGAGTTCACTCACTATTCACCATTTGACTGAAGAAAAAATAATGAGGCCAACTATGACAAATTGGTTGAAGATGTGCACCAACTGTTCAATGCTCAAGAGGATAGGGTGGTAGATTTCAGCTATTTGCGGGCTAAGATGCAGAATGTGCATGTTTCTGATTCAGTTGTATCTGACATGAAGACAGAGATGGGGAAGAAAGATGCAGAGATCTTCAAGCTGCAGGAGAAGTATAAAGTACTGATGAACCTGACAAAATCTCAAGGCACTTGCATCCAGAACTTGAAGTTCAATCATCTAAAAGAGAAGGAAGTGCTTAGTACATCCACCAGGAACCTGCAATTCCAGGTTGATGAAATAGAAAAATCTGAGGAAAAGCTCACCCAGGAGAACACCCAGCTGCTCCTTCACATGGGTGATCTCAAGAAGGGGCATGACAAGCTCACAGCAAGGAGGGACCAGCTAAAGATTCACATTGCTGAACTGTTGAAGTCACAGAAGAAGAACAAGCAGAAATTGAAGGGGATCCTGGACATCTTGTCAGAATGAAGATGTAGATGAAGAGGAAGAGCAAGAGAAAGATCCAGATCAACATGAAGAAGAAGAATGCTTGCTTTGCTGACCTTTTGTGAAGTATGGTGTTGTTGTGAACTAGGTTGTGTACTATGGATGTGTACTTGTGAACTAAGTTGGAACTATGTTGTTGCTTTAAGTTGTGACCTAAGTTGAACTCTAGTATGTTGTGTAAGAATCTATTAATTATGTTGCATCAAGCTATCCTTTATGATTTGAGTTGCTTGTCGTAGTTGGTTGATATGTTACATGATTTAAGTTATTGTCATAGTTGTTGTCATAGTGGTTACTCTACTCATTTAGGGTTCGTCGACATCGAGAACCCCTAAACCATAGTGGTTAGTCATTTAGGGTCCGTCGACGTCGAGAACCCCCTAAACCATAGTGGTTACTCATTTAGGGTCTGTCGACGTCGAGAACCCCCTAAACCATAGTGATTACTCATTTAGGGTCCGTCGACGTCGAGAATCCCCTAAACCATAGTGGTTACTCATATAGGGTCTGTCGACGTCGAGAACCCCCTAAACCATAGTGGTTACTCATTTAGGCTCCGTCGACGTCGAGAACCCCCTAAACCATAGTGGTTACTCATTTAGGCTCTGTCGACGTCGAGAACCCTCTAAACCATAGTGGTTACTCATTTAGGCTCCGTCGACGTCCAGAACCCCCTAAACCATAGTGGTTACTCATTTAGGCTCCGTCGACGTCGAGAAGCCCCTAAACCATAGTGGTTACTCATTTAGGCTCTGTCGACGTCGAGAACCCCTAGAACCTAACCTAACCTAGCCAATAACACTAATCATCAAATCTCATCATCAAACATTAACATTGCCAACAAACCTAGTCATCAAATCTCATAATCAAACCTTAACATTGCCAACAAAACTAATTATCAAATCTCATCATCAAACCTTAACATTGCCAACAACACTAATTATCAAATCTCATCATCAAACCTTAACATTTCCAATAGCACTAATCATCAAATCTCATCATCAAACATTGACAATGCCAACAAAACTAATCATCAAATCTCATCATCAAACCTTAACATTGCCAATAACACTAGCCAATAACATTAAAAATTAACTCAGATAAGATAGTTGATAGCAATTCGGTACACTCAAACATAATCATCCAAGCAGTTTGACTTGTTGGTTCAGTACAGTCAAACCTAAGCATCCAACCATGGTTCAGGATACAAAACATTGATCAGTACATTGTTTTGAGAAACAACAACTCATGACACTCATTTGTTACCACTAGCAGAAAACCAGGTCATCCAACCAGTGTGACTTCTTGGTTCAGAAGATGTAGAAGGAGTTGCATATCTTGGGGCAGTGAATGGCCTTGCACCACTAGTTGATGGTTGTGACCTTGCACCAGATCTTGCACCAGACCTTGCATCAGACCTTGCACCAGATCTTGCAGGTGGAGGATGTGATCTTGCAGGTGGAGGCTGCTGCTGTGATCTTGCAGGTGGGGGCTGTGATCTTGCAGGTGTAGGTTGCTGCTGTGATCTTGCAGGTGTCTTCACTACTAGGGAAAACCCTAGCAGTAGCGCGGGTTTTGTGTCCACTAGTAGCGCGGGAGACCGCGCTACTAATAAGGCGCTACAGCTATTGCTTAGCAGTAACTTGTGTTCGCACGCTCTACTGCTAGGACAAATAGCTGCAACGTTTATTCAGTACAGCGCTACTGCTAAGGTAACTACTTGTAGCGTGTTTTCTGTCCATCGCTACTAGTATTTTTTTTAGTGTATTTATGCGTCATCGTACAAATATTGGTACAATATCAGTTATGAGGTTTACATCATTATGTCCATAACAGTGTGTCAAATGAAGGTGGATTAGGTTCAAGTGGAGGCAATGTGTGGTGTATGTCAAAAGTATACTACTAATCCAAACTTGATCTAGTTTGGACTAGTAGTACTTTCGATGTGCACCACATGTTGCCTTCACTTGAATCTAATCCGCCAGCACAAGCTATTTAATCATCATCATAGTCATTACCACCAACAGTATTTATTTAATCACCACTAGCTAATAATAATCATCATAGTCATTACCACCAACACTAGCTATTTTATCATCATAGTAATAGTGTAGCACATCATCATCCTCAAACTCATTTCTAGCTAGCTAATCACTCATGCTGCTCTCTCTTAGGTAAAATAACATAAAACATGTATAGCTCTCCTCCTTGATCAAACTGGAGCATGCAGATGAACCTGTCTCCTAATCGTGGATAGCGCATCTGTTTGCTGCCCCTAGTACTTCTCTGCGCTCCCCCATCACATATTTGGTCCAGTCTTGCACTATTAAGCATCCGTCGCTAATCTTGAATGCACTAAAGTAATTTGTAGGATATCTTGGCTGTAAGCTGATAATACTCATGGTACCTTTAGTCTCGATCCCATAAGGCACAACATTCATCGGGAGTCCCTGTTGAAGAACATCGTATGGTAACATACTTAGCAATGAAGTTTAGCTTCAAAAATAATGTATGGAAAAGATGCACTGATGACAAATAGTAAAAATCTTACCATCCTTCCTAAATAGATATGACCGTAGTTCATTACGAACACTATTGGTCACACATTTTCAGTACTAACATTTTTAAATGTAGGAAGAAAAAATTTGTCTTGACAGTATCAAGATCCTCAAGCCATGAAACATAATGACTGAGCTCCTCGCAGTTGAGTTCAGCCCCAGGACAGTATACGGTCCTGTCTACCAAGCGCTGGACATGTTTGCTTGCACCGAAATAAGCTGACAATACAAATTAGTTGTTAACTATTTTTGAATAAACAATATCAAAGACATAAATATATATGGTTGAGAAACTTACATAATGGTATAATTGGAGGCGTCTGCACATCGACCCAGATGTCGGTATTACCTTCAATATTATCTTCCGGACGAATATCAAGGGTGATAACCATATCAGGCTCAAATGCATAAGTCTTGCATAGTGCTCGCCATGTTTTGCATCCAAAATAGGTGTAGTCGTCTGAATTGTATAATTTTGCATTGAAAATATAACCATGCTCGATCTTCAAGTAAACTTTCTTTTGCTCCATACTATGACTGAAACCTATCTTATCCAATACAAAAACTCTTGCATGGCAGGGGATACGCTAGTAGAATAGTAAAAAAATATAAGTTGAAGCAAATGAAGAAGATGTCATGCTTAATTACGAAAAAAGACTTGTCGTTGTGACTTACTGTATCCACTTCGAAGTTCTCGTCCAGCTTGATGTTGAAGCGCCTATCATCATCTAGGAAGATTCCGTCGCACAGACCGCGCTCGTCTTCGCAGTATTTGCAAATACCGAAATCCTTTTCGTCGTCAGACATTTCCTATGTTCATAGTTAAAACATTAATTGAAAATCGATCGAAGACAACTACCAAGATACTCAACACACAAATC
The DNA here is from genome assembly GCF_018294505.1 of Triticum aestivum. NCBI lineage: Eukaryota > Viridiplantae > Streptophyta > Magnoliopsida > Poales > Poaceae > Triticum > Triticum aestivum. Next base: position 771,007,629 of record NC_057798.1, on the reverse strand, counting down.
CAAGGCACTCGATATTTCCTACATATTCTAGCACAAGTCATGCCAAAATTCACGGAAAAATCCGGCATGACCTTTGCTAAAATAGGACATATCGAGCGCCTGAAATTTGCCGGAACGGAAATGAATCAACACTCCGGCAAAACATAGGCCACTCGGAGGTGTAACCTGCAAACATGACCGGCCACTTGGATATTGAGCAACACAAGATATACATTTCAAAATATCTTATAGGACTCAAATTAGCATGCATTCAATAAGCAAAAGTAAATCATCTCATGCGTCCGTACATCGTCGAATATTATCACTAATACATCACGAATAGTGTCATACATATAACATCACTAATACAACTAAAACTCTAGCACACGACGGGTATCGGCGCGGGCGGTGGACACCCACAGAGAAGGAACCATCACGGGATCATAACTCCAGTGAGATCCCCGAAGAACCTGCCAGGTATTGGAGAACGGCATGTGCTCCAACGCAAACAAGTAGCGACGGACGTGCGCGTCCTCCTCACTGACATAGTGACGCACCACCTCCGCGGAGTCCTCTAGCCTCTGGATCGTCACTGGCCCATGCGACCGCCACCAAAGAAGGTTCGGGTCAATGACAGGCTGGCTCCTCACCAACCTGCGCCCCCCGGTAGGTAGCGCCTCCTAGTACCACCCCGGTGGAGCCCAGTCCCGGACATGGCCGATCTGGTCAAGCAGGTGTCGTCCTCCGCCGACTCGATGACGAGGATGCGGGATAGGCATCATCCACGTCGAGGCGGGAAAAATTGCTTTAACTAAAAAAATAGAAACAAGTTCTCACTAACTAGTTCTATTAATTCAACCAGTTCTTACTAAAAATAAACTTACTATAAATAAAAATATTCTAGTACCTAATTAGTACCTAGTTCTTACTAACTAATTAGTACCTAGGAACTACTGCCTTAATTACCATTTAAGTAATTAACTAACTAGCACTAAAGATAGCCTAGGGTTCATACTAACTAGCACTAAATAGCTAGGGTTCATACTAAGCAGAGAAGAGGGATCGGAAGGGGAGAGTGCTTACAGAGGGCGGGGAGACGGCGGCACCGAGGCGCGGCGAGGCGGGGTCGGGGGAGACGGCGGCGAGGCGGGGTCGGGGGAGATGGCGGCGAGGCGGGTCGGGGGAGACGGCGGCGAAGCGGGGTCGGGGGAGACGGCGGCGAGGCGGGGTCGGGGGAGACGACGGCGAGGCAAGGTCGGGGGAGACGGCGGCGTGGCAGAGGTGACGAGGAATAGTAGAGGAGAATTGGGGGAGGAAGCAGAGGAGAGGGAATCAGGCCACGCGGGGGGCTAGGTGAAAATAGCTTTAACTGTAGCGTGGGGAGGGAAAACGCGTTGCTGCTAAAATCCGTAGTAGTAGCGCTGTTCGTAGAAGGGCGCTACTACTATACCTAGCACGTCGGGAACGGTGTGGCAATTATAGTAGTAGCGCTTTCTGTTCCTGCCGCGCTACTGCTAAGCGGGTAATAGTAGCGTGGTTCTGCCAGACGCGCTACTGCTAAGTAGCAGTAGCGCCTCATTTTAACAAGCGCTACTGGTAACATTCTGTGTATAAGTCCTATGGAAACGTTTTGGCCTTGTTAATTGCTGAAATTGCATGGTTGCATGGTATGCCACTCAGGTCCCATTTTCTACAACCACATGTATAATTATCCAAGTTCACAGGGTGTGTTTGCTGCCCACAGGTCACTTGCCATAAATTAACACCAGCTTGGGTTTGCAGTATCTGGCCCTCTCCTTTTCCAGCTCTAGCTTCTCAGCATAATGTGGAGCGATCTCCCAGAAAGTTGTCTTTCCTCTCTCTCTATTCCTATGCCACCTCACCATTTGCTTGTCCTTAATACCATCAATCATAGTCCTAATAGGCTTTTTCCTAAATCAAGGATATACTTGGTGAACACCTCAGATAGGTTGTTAACAACCAAAGCTGTCTTGCAGTTAGTGTCAAAAGCATGCCTAGCCCATGTTTTATTAGGAATTCCATTAAGCCAGATCCAAGCATCCTCACACTCATTTCTCAAATCATTCATAGCAATTAAACTTATGTTCATTGTAAGCATAACTGGCATTATCCATGCATTTCTTTAGATCTTCCCCCCTAAAACCAGCATTCTGGAAATTTGCATACAAGTGTCTAAGACAATATCTCTGGTGGCAGTTTGGAAATACTTTATTCACTGCATTGAGTAGCCCCTATTGAAATTACACAAGAGACTAAGCTACTGACTACAAATATAGTTGAAGATAGACAGCAAACTATGCTACTGAAATCACACAGCAAACTATGTACTTACCTTCTGTCTATCTGACATGATAGTATAAGGACCAAATTAGTCAATTTCTCCTCCTAGACATATCTTCAGTTGGTGCAGAAACCAGCACCAATTTGTTGTATCCTCCTGACCAACAATGGCAAATGCAATTGGAAAAATATTGTTATTGCCATCTATGCCAGTGGCAGCAAGGATCTGTGCACCTGTGGTCAACAATAAAGCATCCATCAACACATGTTTTGCAAAAAGAAAGAACCAATTAAGTCAGTACATAGAAAATGAAACTAGTTAAAGCAAAGGTGTAATCATGTACATAGCAATGAAACTAAAGCAAAAATGTTATAGTAAATAAAGTAAAGAAACAACTAACTAACCAATGAAAGGTCTGTATCCATTGAGAAATCCCTCCCTTGCTCCATTTAAGCAGAAAAACATTGCATGAAACCTTGGCCCTGGATGTGGTATTTTTTTTGTTGCTTTAGGAACTAGAGTTTTAACTACAACCCTACTTCCAGGGTTTGTCTGCATGATGGTTGTTGCATAGTCCCTTAGCCTGGGATACTGCTTCTTGTGCTCTCCTAAGACAGCTTCCACAGCTAGGTTTTTGGCCCTATAGGCCATGTGCTTAGGAACCTCAACACCATACTTTTCCTGGCAGGCATCAATCAGAGTTTGTATGCTAGTGGTTGGATCATACGTGAACAATGACTCATATGTCTTTGCAAGCCACTTTGCACTAACCCTTGATGACTCTGTAGTGGTAGGACAAGTGTGCTCCAGGTTAATTTTTTTATAGCAAAAGTCTTTTCACCTTTGATCACAGTAGCAACAATGTAGAACTGACAGTGTTCATTTTTGCAACATGTAATGATCCTTTGGTCAGAGTTTCTATGATATCTGAAATCTCTTGACTGTGAAATGTGCAAGCTCAACAGAGCATCTCTGAATTGATGCTGATTTGTGAAGCACATGTACTTACATAATTGTTGGTGTGGGTGCTTCATTTTGTCATTGAGCCATATCCTAGGTTTTCTTTTTTGTGCCCTACTCTTCTTGCTTTTCTTTAGGACAAATTGCAGTGGCTCATGCCCATCATCTTCACTATCCAGCAGTCAACCTGTTTCTTCTTCATCTGATGAAGGAGTGAAATCTGGCTTCGCCTCCTTTAAAACACTAGGATGTGTTCTAGTGGTGGGGCACCTCCTAATTGGCAGCTTCTGCCTCTTATTTGGAGGTTTCTACCTGCAACTGTTGAGCTGCCTCCACATTCACACTCTCCTCCCTCTCTTCATCCCTCCTCTCTTCCTCCTCCCTCTCATCCATCTCAAACAGATCCTCAACCTCTGTGTCACCCTCATAATGCAGTTGTTCCTCCTCTTCTGACTCATCATCTGAATATTCATCTTCATCATCTACTAGTTGTTCCTCATCTGCTTGTCTCTTTCCATCTAGTATCTTTGTGTCTTGAGAAATCATGTACCTCTCCATGTAGTTGTCACTGTCATATACCCCTTTTGAATTATCACTACTGTAATAACACTCCTCCAACAAAACTTCATCCTCCATCACAGATTTCAGCTTTTGTTTACCTAGGTTTTTGCTCTCTTGTGTGCAAAACCCACTAGCTTCAACATTGGTATTGTTGTTGCACTGACTATGAAAAACAACCCCTTCCTCATCAACAGCAAGCACATCTGGCTCACTGACGTCATACACAACTAGTGGTGCACAAAGAATGGTTTGTAGTTCAGCATTTCTCTGACTTGCAGCACTATCAGTGGCTGTTGCTCTAACTAACATATTCAGAACTAAAGTATGCTCTGTTGCTTCTTAACTTGCTGCAATTTAATGTTTGTGTCAATCAAGTCTAGGTCATGCTCTCTCTGCTCTCCTATGCATGTGTTCTCCATGTGATACAATTCATCAGAGAATTTAAATCCTTGTGTATGCAATAGTGCATACAGATTCAGAAAAGTGACATCAAAACTGCATATCTTCCTATCCAAATTATGTAGGGCATCAAAGTGAATCCTAACATCTCAGATAGCATCATCCACACTACAAGGGCAGCAAATTTGGACATTTTCAGTAACACTAACCCTAGCCCCCAAATTGGAAGAAAGAACAGATGAGAGGGAGGAGGACTTGCAGCACTCCACCACATCCATGGGTCCAGTGATCGCTCGTGAAAGGGTTGGCGACCCATATCTCTGCCATCCGCAGGCGCTGCTCCATGGTTAGCGGGGCCTCCTCCATTTCTTCCTCGCCGCTTGAGTAGTACGACGAACTACCGCCGTTGGCCTCGGCCAATCCTGGGTGCGCATCGGCCCCGAGGCCAGGAAGATCTCCGTACCCGCCCTCACCGCCACCGCTGCTCGAGCCGCCACCTACACCGCCACCGCCCGGATTCGCCATCGCCATTGCTAGAGAGGAGCACGGGGAGGAGAGGGAGAGGGGAACGAGAGTTAGGGTTCGAACCGGCGGCTCGGTTCGACCTAGCCCGTTAGGTCGGACTCGTCCGAGTCAGCGCATCGGGCACGCGCCGATTCGGCAAGCGTGTCACCTGACATGTGGGCCCGACCTGTCAGATATGCGGTCAATACGCGTTTATACGCTCCTTAGCCCGTTATGCACCACTTAGGCCCTGAGTTGATACTGAATTGCAAAACTTTTAACTAGTGGTACCGATTCGTGAGTAGGTGCGCAAGTGTGGTACCAACATGCAATTAACTCCCGCAGGTGCGACTACACCGGATACACCCTCAAGGTCTACCCCGCCGGCCTCGACAAGGAATCCGCGGAGTTCGTCGCCGTCTTCGTCCACGGGCCCTTCGATGACCCCTATTCCCTTTCCCACAGCGCCGCCGCCAGCGTCTCGATCGAGATCCTGGACGCGACCGGCAGGCACGTCGTCTTCGACAACCACACGGCGAGCTCGGAGCAGACGCTGCGCCATCACGGCCGCAGCATGGGCTACGTCTGCTTCGTCAGCCGCCGGGAGCTGGAGGCGTCGTGCTGCGTCCGCGAGGACGTCAACAACCTGACCGTCCGGTGCACGATCTCCGTCGACAGGGAGGTGACCTGGCCGCTCACAATGGCGCCGCCGCCGCCCGGCGATGTCGCAGCGGGTGCCGTGACGGCCGTCGGGTCCCGCACGGTCAAGATCGGCAGCTTCTCGAGGCTTCGCGCGGCGCTCCGGACCGGGGAGTGCGCGTACACCCAGCACTTCGGCCTCGGCGGCAGCAGCTGGTACTTCAAGGTGTACCCCAACGGGCACGACGACGCCACCAAGGACTGCGTGGCCGTCTTCCTCGGCCGCGGGAAGTCCGACGAGCCGGTGACCATGGCCGAGTTCTGCTTCGAGCTCGCCGATGACGACCCTCCGGAGGATGCCGGCAAGGAGGGTGCCGAGTTCACGGAGCACAGGTTCGACATTGACAACCCCGTGCATGTGTCCCCGTACCTGTTGACGAGCGGCGACCTTGCGTCGGCCGAACAGATGGTCGGCGACGACCGCCTCGTCGTCCGGTGCCGCATCCGCGTGATCAAGGTCACGTCGCCGAGTCTGATCCTCCCTGCCGCGGCGGCGCCGACAGTCACGGCCCCACCGTCCGAGGGCTCTGACGGGAAGTCACACACGAACAGCCCCGGGGGCGTGGCAGAAACGTGGGACGAAGAGACGAGTGAATCAGACAGACCTCCATTGCTGGCCGACATGCAGCAAGGATAATTGAAGATAGGCGAGCCTGCTCAAAGAATAGGGGCCCGGTGAATCATATAGCGATGCAACCAAGAACCCCCATGTCGATTATGTTTGCTTTCAGTTTTTTTCTTTTCTACTCACCAAAAAGAATGAAGATTATAATTCATTGTTTGTTTCGTGTTTTTGTTTACTGTGCCTGGTTAATACATTGGGTCTGGCTAGGACTCAGTCGACTGAGACTTCGTGAAGTCTCAGTCGGCTGACGTCAGCATCGTTGGTATAGGCCTGATGCCCGATGGCCTGATCGATTTCCCTACTCGTTCGCTTGGGCTGGCATGGGCTAGTTTATACTCGTTCGCTTGGGCTAGCTTGGCCTAGTTTATCATGTACGAGGCTTTGTCCTTTGTATTTGTTTATCTATCTTTTTCAGTGGCTGCTGTACATGCCAAAGATCTCGTGCTTGGCTGTCCTTTTTTCTTGCTGTACGTGGGCAGTTTTTGTTATTTTTTTTGTTTTCTTGTCTCCTACTTAGTAGTTTTTTTTTTTGACTTGTACTCTCTCCGATCAAAAATATTTGTCATTAAAATAGATAAAAATAAATGTATTTAAAACTAAAATACATCTAGATACATCCTCTTTTATTCATTTTGATGACAAGTATTTCTGGACGGAGGGAGTATTTGGGATACCAGTGTCCATGTCAACGATCCCATCCAATGTGCACGGGAGTGTGTCTCCATGAAATATAATGCATAAAAAATGTAGTGTGTTTGTATTACTTTGAGCACATAAAAAAATGAAGTGCACAGGCATGGCCGGAGTACATGCAATTGTGCACGATCGATGTCCGTGAAAATTGAGTAGTGTTATTCATAAAAATTCCAAAAATCACTATTATGAAAAGAAAAGGGAAAAAGACAAATCCAAAAACAAACAAAAAACAAAAGTACAAATAAATGAAAAAGTAAATAATAAACCCACATACAGGCAGCCTAAGCACCCCACCTCCCCTCCCCAAACAACACATAGTTCTGGTCGTGTTGAAGACATGCAGTTGCAGTCGAGAGTGGCACTTGCACTTGCGTGCCTGTCAATAGACATTCGACTGCCCCATCATCGAGAGAAAACACAACTGAGTTGCGTTGCAATTGAGGGAGACACTTGTAGTTACGTGCCTAGTAGTAGACATGCAACTGGACCACCCAGTTGCGACCAAGTTAGAAGACATGCGGTTGCGTGTTCTAGTGTGGGACATGCAATTGGCCCCTCTCTCTGTACAACAAAAAATGAGAAGTCGAGTGCAAGCAAGTTATAACACATGCGATTGCGGCCGTGCTTAAAAACATGCAATTGCGTGCCCCCCCGTTGAGGGACATGCAAACTGGTGCCTCTCCCCATACAAAAAAAGGAAGTCGAGTTGTGACCAAGTTGTAAGACATGTAGTTACGACCAAGTTAAAACACATGTGGTAGCGTGCATAGTGTGGGGCATGCAACTGGCCCCCTCTTCTCTCGCCGCCGCCCCCTCGGACAAAACAAAAGGTCTCCCCAGTTGCGACCAAGTTAGAAAACATGTAGTTGCGTGCCTTTTGTGGGACATGCAATTGGACCCATCTCTCTCGATGCCACCCACTCCGTACAAAAACAAAGTTCACCCATCTTTCGCGACGCCACCCCCTCCAAAACTGGCCCCTCTCTCCGTACAAAAAAAAAGTTGAGTTGCGAGCAAGTTATAACACATGCAATTGTGACCATGCTGGAAGACATGCAATTGCGTGCCTGGTGTGGGACATGCAACTAGGCCCCTCTCCCCGTACAACAAAAAAGAAGTCGAGTTGCAACCAAGTTATAAGACATGCATTTGCGACCAAGCTAGAAGACTTGCATTTGCGTGCCCATTATGGAAGATGCAAACTGGCGCCTCTCTCCGTACAACAAATATGAAAGTCGGTTTGCAACCAAGTTATAAAAGACATGTAGTTGCGACCAAGTTAGAAGACATGCAGTTGCATGCCTAGTGTGGGACATGCAACTGAGCCCTATCTCTCTCAACGCCGCCCCCTCCGACAAAAACAAAGGTTCCCTAGTTATGACCAAGTTAGAAGACATGCAGTTGCGTGCCTATTGTGGGACATGCAAACTGGCGCCTCTCCCCGTGCAACAAAAATGAAAGTCGAGTTGCAACCAAGTTATATTTGCGTGTTTGTGGCGAACATGCAACTGCCCCTCCCCCAACAAAACAACACCAAGTTGTAGTTATGTTGAAGACATGCAATTTTAGTCGGGGCGACACTCGTAGTTGCGTGTTGGTGTCAGACATGCAACTGTCCCTCCACTGACAAAACAACACCAAGTTTCAGTTGCATTGAAGATATGCAGTTGCAGTCGGGGCGACACTTGCAGTTGCGTGTTGGTGATAGACACGCAACTGCCCCTCCCTCGACAAAACAACAACAAGTTGTCGTTACGTTGGATACATGTAATGCAGTCGGATGCGACACTTGCAGTTGTGTGTTGGTGCCAGACATGCAACTGCCCCTCCACTGACAAAACAACAGCAAGTTGCAGTTGCATTGAAGACATGCAATTGCAGTCGGGGGAGACACTTGTAGTTGCTTAGTGGTGGCAGACATGCAACAAACCCTCCCCGGACAAAACAACATCAAGTTGTACTTGCATTGAAGACACGCAATTGTAGTTGGGGGTGACATTTGCAGTTGCGTATTGGTGGCAGACATGCAGACGGCCCTACACCAACAAAACAACACCAAGTTGCAGTTGCGTTAAAGACATGCAATTGCAGTCGGGGCGACACTCACAATTGTGTGTTGGTGGCAAACATGCAATTGCCCTCTCTTGACAATGCAACAACAAGTTGCGGTTGCATTGAAGACATGCAATTGCAGCCGGGGATGACATTTGCAGTTGCATGTTGGTGGCAGACATGCAATTGCCCCTTCCTTGACAAAACAACACCAAGTTGTGATCGCGTTAAAGACATGCAGTTGCAGTCGGGGATGACACTTGCAGTTGCATGATGGTTGCAAATATGCAAATGTCTCCCCCTCCCTCCCGACAAGACTTCAGTAAGTTCCAATCATATTGAAGACATGTAGTTGTAGTCGGGGACAATTGTGCAGCCAGATAGCAAATATTTTCAAATTCCAAAAATAGAAGTTGTTATTTAACAAATATTAAAAACAAAATGGATATTATTGTTCACAAGAAAAAGTCTAAAAATATCATTAAAAACAAGAAAGGTGATAAGACATATGGGAAAAAAATACCACAAGTAACACTGACAAAAGAAGTTTAATCTGAAAGACCTATATTTTGAAAAATACCATGTCAAACAATATGAACCAAACAAACTAAAAAAAGTGTATGGAGGAAAAAAAGAATTAAAAAAACAAAATAAAAGAGCCCAACCCGAAAGAAATGGAAGAAAAAAACGAGTTAATCATGCGCTTTAACAAGCAGAAACGAGAAGACCCATTCTCCAACGCGATTCTTGTTATACATCGACTCAGACTTCACAGAGTCTCGGCCGATTGAGATTTAGTATCAAAGATAATCTTTTTAAAAAATGTGTGTCAAAATATCTATTCTAATAAAAATTAGATCATCCATTTTTCTAAAAATAAGAAAGTAAAAAACATAAAAAATAGAAATATAAGTGAAAACAGATTTATAAAACTAAAATGAAAAATAAATACACTATAATACAAAAGGAAAAAAGAAAATATAAAAAGGAAAATAGTACGTGTGTACACCGAGTGAGCTGCTCCAGTAAGCTTCCTACTGTACACACAATCCTAATAAAAAACAAAGAAAATACAAATTGTTCATATGGGAGACATATGAGAAAATAAAAAACAAAAAAGAGAAATTGGAAAGTACCTCAAGCCACAGCCCACGGCCAGATACAATTGCAAAGCCCATAGAAGGCACGCTCTGCCCATCTGCCCGCAGGGACAAAGCCCATTTTGGACGAGAGGAATACATCGACAAATCACAGATCAATCAAATTATATAACATATCTCGTCGACTGAGACATAGCTAATTCCCAGTCGACTGAGAATTAGCACAACCGTAATACATTTTCCTTGTTGCTACGCTGTTTGAATTGTTCTATGCACGTGCGTATCATCATGCTTACGCGCTAGTTTACGTCGCAATGGGTATCTCCCATTTGCACCAATCGATTCACGCAACCATGCATCTTCATTATGAAGTTTACATGCAAGAGAGTGAAGTCTAAAATAAACGTTAAGGTTGTAGAGGCCGACGCAAATGAACCCTCACCTTCAAATCCCTGAATTTGGTACCCTGTATTTACATACCCCTGTCAATGCCGACCCTGCATGACTAAAATTGTATTTGGTGTAATAGGAAGGCACAATCCCAGCCGGGATTGGTTTCTAAGTTGACTTGCTACGTAGCCCACTTGTGTGTCATATGCATCTCTTCACAAGTTCTCTGCCCAACCATGTGCAGCAGCGACTGACGGCGGCACTGACGAGCTGCTCAACAGCGTGCTGCACGTGGACAAGCCGTCCCAACGTCCCGTAGCCGACCGTCCCGTAGGCTGCACTCACGTCCATCTGTGCACACACATGCACGTACGCATCCATGAGATTGTCCCGCGGTTGGCCGCCGCGCTGCTCGCTGCCCGCTGCCCGCGCCACTGTTTGCAGCCACGGAGCCGTGCTTCGGTTTCGTGCTCGACGCCACCTGTTTCATGTTGTTGCTCGCAGCTACGCGTCGCCGGTCGTTTTCACGCTTGCCTGCGCGTCGCCGCTCTCCGCGGTCGTCGATTGGACGCCAACACCACGGCCCCGTGCTACTACATGTCCGAGTTGTGCCATTCCTCGCTGCCACACCAAAGTCTCGACTGCCTCGTGAGGCGCGCGTGCAGTGTGATAGACTGATAGGTCAGCTATATCGCCGGCTCGCCCGTCGTGTTCTGCCGAGACCCAGCCGCCCGCCGCCCGCCGCTGTGTCTGGCCATGCTGTCCGAATGTCTCCAGCAGCTGCCACCTCTAGTCGTCGGCCCGGACGGGGTCGGCTTGACTGTCGGTGCCAACTGGTGCCCGGCTCGGCCAACCTAGTAGAAGAGGAAAGAGGGAGCGGCTGTGGTAGGGAAAGGGGATCGGGAGAGGATAAAGGAAGAAGATAAGTGAAGAGAGAGTAAAGTGACTTGTAGACCCATATCGTAGTGAGGGAAGCGGATGAACCCGGCTGGGATTCTATCTTTTCCCAGTCAGCCAAACATGCCTAAGGTTAGAATAGACTGGGATCTGAGAGGTTAGGGTATCAACTTCAGGGATTTAGAGGTGAGGGTTTATCTAGGCCAGCCTCTACAAAGTCAGAGTTTATTTCAGACTTTACTCCATGCAAGAAAAGAAGAACCATAATGGTGAAAGTCCCCTTCTACTCCTGAGATCATTTGAGCTCTGGTTGAACAGTAAATTTCAAAAAAAAAACATTCAAAAATTTCTGATTTTTTTGGCTGCTAACTTTGACAAATGTTAGCGCTTATAAATTTTCCTCCTGAAATAACATTCGTGGAAGTCATGGCAAAAAAAAAAACCAGCACTCCAAAATGCTCACGAAAAATAGCATTTTTGGAGTGTCAACTTTTTTACCACGACCTTCATGAATGTTATTTTGGGCTGAAATTTTTGAAGAACTGAGAACATTTGTCAAAGTTTGCATCAAATTTTTTCATATTTTTTTATTACTTTTTTTTATTTTACTGTTCGTTAGGGAGCATACAAGCTCAAGCTGAGAATAGCTGCGTCCCCATAATGGGGGCTACATCATACAAATAAGATTTCATGACACACTATGCGATAGAAATCTTATTGCTAGACCGTCATCCAACATAGCCTGAGATATCGTTTCGACGTAGTTGGACACAAAGGACAAGAGAAATCCAGTTTTGCTTAAAAACTAGAGATGGCAGTTGGGTTAAATTTGGCATGAACCAAAATTTTGCGCCATACAACGTTTTTGGACACCAATATCTGGGGCACGACCGCCATGGGGGAGATCATAGCTGCCGGTTTCGTTCGCTGGGACAAACACCCCCCAGCGAACGTTTCTGGTCGTTCACTAGGCGACCCGGAGACCTAAAAAGACCCAGTTAAAATATTTTTCTTTTGTTTAAAATCGCCACATTAAAACTTTTTATAAAAGAAAGTCGAGTGATCTTATAAAACTGCCATCCTCTACAAGAAAATGTCATCATCTCCAAAAAATTAAAACAAAAAAGCCCAGGTTACGCACCACACAAAAAAAAGGCCTTTAAGAGCATCACACAAAAAAAGCCCTCTCTTAATAATAAAAATATCATCTCTTAAGTAAAAATGTCATCTCTTAATATTGAATGCAATGTCTTACAATAAAAAAATCCATATCTTAAAAAATAGCATACTTAATATAATTGTTCAAGAAATCTTCCGATTCATCGATTTATCGTCCGATTTACCGCTATTCATGGGGCGACCGATAAGGTTATGCCTTATCTTCACCGTTTATCATTTGGGCCGACTTATCACTCTGACAAGCGATTTTCTAGGAATCTACCGATAAATCAGGTCTATTCCTAACATTATGTTTCTAAAAACTAAGTCTATTTGTGTTTTGTGGACCTTATTATGCAATATGTAATATTGTCCTATTTTGTTTGTCATTATACGAGGATTCAAAGGCTAGGAATCAAGGTAACTATTCTGTCCAATATTACTTTCGTGTTGAATATAGCATATTTTAGTGTTGCGAACCTAGGATTTGCAAAACAATGGCCGATTAATAGTCGATCGATAAAATCGATTAATCGGCCGATTTCTAATTAATCTCTAATCCCCAGCTGATCGAGACGTAACGATAAGTGATATCCTCAACATTAATATTAAAAAATACATCTATTAAATAATAGAAATGTCATCTCTTAAATAAAAATTGCCATCTCTTAATAAATAAAAAATGGCATCTCTTAATAAGTAAAATATGCCATCTCTTAATAACAAAAAATGCCATCTCTTCAAAAGTGTCATCTCTTAATATTAGAAAATGCCATCTTTTAAATAATAAAAAATGTCTCTTAATAGGAAAATATTTCTTAGATAGTAAAAATCCCATCTCTTAATCAATAAAAAAGGCATCTCTGAATAATTAAAAAATTTCATTTCTTAATACTAAAAAATGCCATCTCCTAAAATAAAAAATGTCACCTCGTAAATAATAAAAATGACATCGCTTAAATAAAAAAGGCATCCCTTAAATAACAAAACCCACCCCTTAAATGATAAATATTTCATCTCTTAAATAAAAAATGCCATCTCTTAATAATAAAACGTCATCTCTTAATAAATAAAATAATGGCATATCTTCAAAAATAAAAATTCCATCTCTTAATAAGAAAATGCCATCTGTTAATAAATAAAATGTTGTCTCTTAATAAATAAAAAATGCCATCCCTTAATAATGATAAATGCCATCTCGTAAAATAAAAAATGTCATCTCTTAAATAATAAATATGTCATAACTTACATAAAAATTGTCATCCCTTAATAACAAAATCCATCCCTTAAATATGAAAAATGTCATCTCTTAAATAAAAAAATGCCATCTGTTGATAATAAAATGCAGTGTCTTAATAAGTAAAAAATGCTATATCTTTAAAACTAAAAAATGACATCTCTCAATAATAAAAAAAATGTCATATCTTAGAATAAAAAATGCCATCTATTAAAGTAGAAATGTAATCGCATTAATTATAATAAAATGACATCTCTTAATAATATAAAATGCCATCTCTTAAATAATAATAAATGCCATCTCTTAAGATAATTTTTATCTCTTTATAATTGAAAGTGTAATCTCTTAAATGAGAAAAAAAATCAGGTTTTCTTGAAATATATTCAAGTAAAATGATTTTAAAAAAGAACCTGAAAGTATATGTAGCAAATTTTACTGCATTTTAGAACAAAATGACAGGTTGGTCCAGTGGTACAGGCCCACCTGAGTCTCGCGGGCTTGATCTCCACTCCCCACGCTACTCGATATCCTTTTTGTTGGGACGAAAGAGAAAAGGGCGTTCGCCGGCCAGCCGTTCGCAACGAACTGGCAGGGGAAACTGACGTGGCACCATCGCTGCACCGTGATTTGTGTAAAAGCAATCTATGGATGGTTCCTGGATCCTGGCTGACGTACGCTAGTTCACATTCACGATATTTTTTTGGGTGACAATTTTGCACCACACGAATGACACGCTATACATTTAGCCTGATTTTGAAGATGCCCATTTGTGCTTGTGGGCCAACTAAAATTATGGAAAGTTTCCAAATTTTTGGCATAATTTTGACCCAAATTGCCAAGAAATGGAGGCAGAGACCAACATACATAGCTCTAGCCATGTTCTAAATTTCCTATGACACATGACATGAGAGAGCCTTTGGCTAGAATACGAAATAGTTGGGCAGTTATAAGAGTGTAATTGTGTCCAATTAAGGGATTCATTTCGTGTAGCATGGCATTGGTTGCTACAAGAGATTAGAAATTGCCCTAGTTCATCCCCACTCGGTTTGAAATCCTACACGAGGGCCAGGAATAACGATTATGAGCAGCACATCTTGTTGTGTTCGCTTGTTGCACTACCACCGTTGTTCAATTAGATCACATAGTTGGTTGACCATTTCAACTCCTCCATCTGATCCATATTACTTGTCTTAGATTCGTATGTAGAGTCATTTAGTTTTGTCATACTAGCGGATAGAGAGGACGCGGAAGCCCCCACCCTTTTTCTTAGACCTACAAATTCAAGACCATTTCACCGGGTAATATCTTTTTTTTCTGCCATTACCAAATTGCCAAAAAACTTTCTTCCGTCTTTAACTAATCTCTCGATAAATGTCTTTGTCAGAAGGAACATAGACGTGTAGTAGTATGCTATACTAGAAAGATTAGAGTTCAAAAGAGTTAATCTACCACAAGAGGATGCAGAACTACCAATGCAAGAGTCACATTTTTTTAATGCATTTGGATTCCATGAATCCCAATC
>NC_057798.1:770975847-770992208 GCF_018294505.1 Triticum aestivum | reverse complement strand
CTAAAAATGCGAGCATAAATCTTAAGAATTTCATCATCATCTCCCACACATAGGATTTCTCTTTTGTGGAAGTGATCTTTAACCCATGCATCATTTTAAACATATGAAGTCATAATTTGAGGTTAGCCTTGTGAGGAAGACGATCAATGCATAATGCAGTATCATCTGCATATTGAATAATAGCTACACCATTTTTAATCAGACCAAGAGCAAGACCTACTAATAAATGATGTGCTACCATGTGTCATGCATGACAATAAAGAATTCATCTGTAAAATATTAATATATGATATTATGCACCACATATATAGCATCCTATGTTTTATTCTGCGGGAACATACTAGTGTCACAGATAGCGTATCATATTCCCCACTACAAGCAGCCTAATTAACCGATATGATGTCTTTCTCAAAATATAAATAATAAGATCACCACATCACATATGATCGACAAATCCATACTTTTTTTTTCTTTGCGGAAAATCCATACATATATAAAAATCCAGTAATAAACTTGAGCGCCTACCATCCAAACCCCCAACACAAAACCGTTGGATCATTGTACAGATTTTGGGTTCGGCAGCGATTGTGGCGAGGAAGATGGAATGGCATGAATATTGGTACCATAGTACTCCCTCTGTAAATTAATATAAGATTGTTTAGGTCACTAATTCTTATATTATAGTTTACAAAGGGAGTACTGATAATCTTTTGATATTTTCTGAAAACGAAATAATAAAAAGAACCAATAATAGGCAGTGGACAAGGAAAAGGATTCCGGTTCGATGCACCCGGCACCGCCACCGCGTTGTCCTCCGACGCTCCCCCGTCCGTAGCCGTTGCTGGCTATTTTGGCCCCGCCTCCCATGCCGCCGCCCGTTCCGTTTCTTCCTTCGCAAGTTCGTCGCGCGCTCAAGGAGCCAAATCACCCACCTTCCCCCCGAAACCCCGCTCCCCCCGAACGAAATCCTCCAGGAAAAAAAAGCTCCCACCGAGCGAGCGAAGGACACCGAGATGGCGGCTTGGCGGCTGGCCGGCACGGGCCGTGCGGTGCTCTCGCTACCCAGTGTGCGGCGGCGGGCGACCAACTCCTGGGCCGCCGTCCGCGACACCTTCTTCTCCACCAAGGTCAGCTCCCGCCGCCCCGCCCCGCCCAGATCAAATCAAATTAACCCCATCCCGCGACATCCTTTTAGTTTTGATACCCCGATGCGGTGCGTGCAGGAAGTGTTCGAGAGCCACCGCATCGTCTTCACCGTCGGCACCTCCATATCGCCTCTGTCCTCACGGCATGGGCCGGTACGCCCCATGTTCCCTCCCCTGCTCTCCCCCGCAGTTCACATGTTGCCTTCTGGTTCAGAGTGTGTCGCTGACCCATTCTATTGATTATCTTTTTGTCTTCAACAATCGCCGCTGGATCTGAAGGGAGGGAGACACGGAGTGATGCGTTTGTATAGCTGCTTGATGTTGAGCCATAATTAGTTTGTTTCGCTTATGTAAGGCCATAGGGCACACCTCAGTTGGAACCACAGCTGCGCCAGAGCAATTTTGTTTCAGAATGCCCCATTGTCGGTGATGACTGAATGCGAGTGCACCGAGTTAATTGATGAGTTTTTCTCCCCAATCGCTGCACATTAGTAGTACAGTAGTAACTATTTCACTTGAAATGTTGGATTCTTCGGCGATCCTCGGTTTAGTTGAGATGTGGAACTACTTTCGCCCCTTCCCTGACTAGTAAATGTTAAGTAATTCCAATATGTGTGCTTAATTTGATGTCAGACCACTTGCTTTTCAACTGACAGGCCCCCTTTCATGTACAATGATTATCAAAGGAAGTCCGCTTTATTGATGGGATTGGTTGAATAGAAAGCTCCTCTTCGTTATCTGATTCATCATAAAAAATAATAGGAGGATATTGGGAAGTCTCTTCCCTATCATTAGTATTCTCTTCATCTTCTATTTGCTTCATTTTCTTTATGTAATTGGCAATATAAGAATTTTCAATGCAATTCACCGCACAATACAAATAAATCTTCTCTAGATCAAAACCAAGAAATCTATCAAGATTAAATTTGGTAATACCCTCAGTTATACGTTTCATTTCTTCATACCCAAAAAGAAGACTAAGCTCTTAATGATGCTCAAGGATAATCAAGTTATCACAATTTTTGGACACGATTTGGTCATGAAACAATTTGCATTGGGGATTTAAATGACCACGTTCATTGCAAAGTTCACAAGGAGCGCGAAAAATATTGAATTTTTCAGCACAATCATCAAGACTTTCTTGCAACCCTTTAGTTTCTAAATACTTATGCCTCTTGCAATATCTATTTTCCCTATTTGGTGTGTACTTGCAAACCCAATCTACTCCACAAAAATCGACATGCTTATAAGAGACATTTTCATCATGACTAGTGCAATCATCATTAGTACTATGAATATTCAAGGAGTTCATACTAACAATATTGCAATCATGCTCATCATTCAAAGATTTAGTGCAAAACATTTTATAGATTTCTTCTTCTAGCACTTGAGCATAATTTTCCTTTCCATCATTTTCACGAAAGAGATTAAAAAGATGAAGCGTATGAGACAAACTCAATTCCATTTTTTTATAGATTAAACTAGTGATAAAACAAGAAACAAAAAGATTCGATTGCAAGATCTAAAGATATACCTTCAAGCACTCACCTCCCCGGCAACGGCGCCAGAAAAGAGCTTGATGTCTACTACACAACCTTCTTCTTGTAGACGTTGTTGGGCCTCTAAGTGCAGAGGTTTGTAGGACAGTAGCAAATTTCCCTCAAGTGGATGACCTAAGGTTTATCAATCCGTGGGAGACGTAGGATGAAGATGGTCTTTCTCAAACAACCCTGCAACCAAATAATAAAGAGTCTCTTGTGTCCCCAACACACCCAATAAAATGGTAAATTATATAGGTGCACTAGTTCGGCGAAGAGATGGTGATACAAGTGCAATATAGATGGTAGATAAAGGTATTTCTAATCTGAAATTATAAAAACAGCAAGGTAACTAATGATAAAAGTGAGCGTAAACGGTATTGCAATGGTAGGAAACAAGGCCTTAGGTTCATACTTTCACTAGTGCAAGTTCTCTCAACAATAATAACATAATTGGATCACATAACAATCCCTCAACATGCAACAAAGAGTCACTCCAAAGCCACTAATAGCGGAGAACAAACAAAGAGATTATGGTAGGGTACGAAACCACCTCAAAGTTATCCTTTTTGATCTATCTATTCAACGTAGTAAAATAACATGAAGCTATTCTTTTCGTTCGATCTATCATAGAGTTCATACTAGAATAACACCTTAAGACACAAATCAACCAAAACCCTAATGTCACCTAGATACTCCATTGTCACCTCAAGTATTCGTGGGCATGATATGATTATACGATATGCATCACACAATCTCAGATTCATCTATTCAACCAACACAAAGTACTTCAAAGAGTGTCCCAAAGTTTCTACCAGAGAGTCAAGACGAAAACGTGTGCCAACCCCTATGCATAGGTTCATGGGCGGAACCCTCAAGTTGATCACCAAAACATACATCAAGTGGATCACGTGAATATCCTATTGTCACCACAGATAAGCACGGTAAGACATACATCAAGTGTTCCCAAATCCTTAAAGACTCAATCCGATAAGATAA
This sequence comes from Triticum aestivum, assembly GCF_018294505.1. Taxonomy (NCBI): domain Eukaryota; kingdom Viridiplantae; phylum Streptophyta; class Magnoliopsida; order Poales; family Poaceae; genus Triticum; species Triticum aestivum. The sequence goes on along the minus strand of NC_057798.1, from coordinate 770,988,526 downwards.
CTTCAAAGGGAAAACTCAATCCATTACAAGAGAGTAGAGGGGGAGAAACATCATAAGATCCAACTATAATAGCAAAGCTCGCGATACATCAAGATCGTGCCATATAGAGAACACGAGAGAGAGAGAGAGATCAAACACATAGCTACTGGTACATACCCTCAGCCCCGAGGGTGAACTACTCCCTCCTTGTCATGGAGAGCGCCGGGATGATGAAGATGGCCACCGGTGATGGGTTCCCCCTCCGGCAGGGTGCCGGAACGGGCTCCTGAGAGGTTTTTGGTGGCTACAGAGACTTCCGGCGGTGGAACTCCCGATCTATCTTATGTTCTGATGTTTTCGGGGTATATGGAGATATATAGGTGAAAGAAGTCGGCCGGGGGACGCTCGAGGGGCCCACGAGACAGGGGGCGCGCCCAGGGGGTGGGCGCGCCCTCCTATCTCCTGGCCTCCCCGAAGCTTCCCTGGCTTGTACTCCAAGTCTCCCGGATCATGTTCGTTCCAAAAATTACGCTCCCAAAGGTTTCATTCCGTTTGGACTCCGTTTGATATTCCTTTTCTTCGAAACACTGAAATAGGCAAGAAAACAACAATATGGGCTGGGTCTCCGGTTAGTAGGTTAGTCCCCAAAATGATATAAAAGTGTAAAGTAAAGCCCATAAACATCCAAAACGGGTAATATAATAGCATGGAACAATCAAAAATTATAGATACGTTGGAGACGTATCAATGACACCAGGAGGAGGTGCGCTCTTCGGTAGCTGCGGTGTTTGACCACGAAGGGTTCCATGCGAGCATGACGCCCACTCCCACCTGTCTGTCTCCTCCACTTCATCATGATGGTGGCCGTGCTGGTGGCAATGAACGTGCTCGTAGGAGCGGGCAATGAGACATAGAGGCAATGGCGTCCTGCATGGGACATGGGACCTGCTGGGATAGTTTCCAAAGGGGAATCTGGATTTTTAAGGGAATTTTGGCTTGCTAGATCCATCTATAATCATTTCTAGCACTGTTTTGTTCAACCAAACTATACATAGACTTGGTGGTAAAGCTAGATTTAGGTCCAAGAGACCACTTAATTATGTCTCCATCACCATAGACACAAAGGTGTCTGGCCATGGCAAAAATGCCATTCCATTTATCATAAGGATCTGGACTTAACCTTCTCTTGAAAATGGAACTAATACCTTAACTATGCAATCATGGAAATTGCAAATGTTAAAAAACTGATGAAATTTCTCAGGAGCATATTATCAACAAAAGTATCCTTCTAAAGTTTGGCAATATTCACAACGGCTATAGTAGCTCTTTGAAATACTTAGCCATCAATATTCAACAGGTAATATCTTTTTTTGCCATTACCAGATTGCCAAAAAACCTCCTTCTGTGTGTTAACAAATCTCTTGATAAATGTCTTTGTCAAAAGGAACATAGACATGTAGAGTATGCTATACTAAAAAGATTAGAGTTCAAAAGAGTTAATCTACCACAAGAGGATGCAGAACTACCAATCCAAGAGTCACATATTTTTAAATGTATTTGGATTCCATCAAATCCCAATCCAACACCCTCAGGCAAGAGAAGCTCACATGAACCCACAAGGTATTTCATAGGAAAGTACCCAATCTGACAGCTAAAAATGTGAGCATAAATCATAAAAAATTCATCATCATCTCCCGCACATAGGATTTCTCTTTTGTGGAAGTGATCCCAGGCATCATTTTAAACATATGAAGTCATAATTTGAGGTAGCCTTGTGGGGAAGACGATCAATGCATAATGCAGTATCATCTGCATATTGAATAATAGCTACACCATTTTTAATCAGACCAAGAGCAAGACCTACTAATAAATGATGTGCTACCATGTGTCATGCATGACAATAAAAAAAATTCATCTGTAAAATATTAATATATGATATTATGCACCACATATATAGCACTCTATGTTTTATTCTGCGGGAACATACTAGTGTCACAGATAGTGTATCATATTCCCCACTAGAAGCAGCCTAACCGATGTGATGTCTTTCTCAAAATACAAATAAAAAGAAGGCGAAGTATCCAGTGAAAATAGGTACTCAGTGAAAATCTGAAAATTCACACATGATCCATCGGATATATAATGAACGGCACCGATCAAAGGTGGGATCTCTAACTATCCACTTAAACACAATTAGCGATAACCCCCTGTTCTCTCGGTGATTAACCAATATCATGTGGGGGATTGCCTTGCCCAACTCCAATCTAACTCTTCCCTGGCCGATCCATAGGGATGCTTCCTGCAGCCGCAAGGCCCGAGGCGGGGCGGACAGAACCGGCGGCGAAACGGGCACGCAGCGCATCAGAGCTCTCATCGGCAGGCAGGGCTCCCAAGGACTTGAGGCGAGGACGCCGCCCCGGCGGAAGGCAAGGTTATCCGCGACGTCCGCCCCGGCAGCTTCGCCGACGACGCACGCCGTGTAGCGGAGGAGTGGGACTGCATAGGTGACACGCACGCGACAGACCAGCCGCAGTGGTGAAACTGAGCGGCCTGGTGTTTCCAGTGCATCCGAGATGCTGCGCCACGATGACAGTGGTCGGCGGGTGTGACCTGCAGGGTAGCCGCGTCCATCACAGTAGCGTCCAAATGCGTCGACCTCGACCGGCGACACGCGGACGCGGGCTGCCCCATGCTATGCTTTTCTCTGAAAATTTGTAGCTCAACTATATAGTTCTCTGAAGAAACGTCCGCACAACCTCTGTTATTTCGGAAAATGTACCTAAACATGCTGAAGCTTTTGCATTGAAATTTGCTATATTGTTAGTGTTGGAGTTGTGCAACTCTCCTGTGGTGATTGTTCGGTGGCATCTCGTTGGAAATTGTGTCATGAACTCAAGAGATATCAAAGTGATGTGTAGTCGCTTGCCTAACTGAATGTTCCAGCTCGCTGGAACCAAATTTTACTGTAACACAGTGTACGAGTTAGCTGCGACAATCACAGTAGCATCCAGATGCGTCAACCTCGAACGGCAACACGCGGACGCATGCTGCCCCATGCTACGCTTTTCTCTGAAAAATTGTAGCCAACTATACAGTTCTCAGAAGAAACGTCCGCACAACCTCTCTTATTTCAGAAAATGTACCTGAACATGCTAGCTCGATCATAAGAGTTGTGCAATGTTTGGCTGGGGCTTGTCCCTCTGTTTGTTTCTAAACTTGCTTGTAAAGACTGTAATTTGGGCCCATGTACATGTGTCTAGCTACAAAAAGATTAAGATTGATTGGGTGGTGGGCTCGTTGCAAAAATCTCTGTGTAGGAGGCAAAAGAATATGAATACAGAACTTCAGAATTCTTGCACAGTTTCAGCTTGATAAAATGTTGGCATGAAGCCCATAAACTAACATCTTTGTAGAGTTTTGCACGGTTCAACTTGATAAAATATTGGCACAATGTCAATTGACAAATCACGCAACACATGAACTTTATCAATGTAGTTCACCAAAACAAGCAACTAGCAATGTTTCTCTACAGATAAAGAAAATTCAGTAGCAGGTAACAAAAGGAGTTCTGAAAGAACGACATTGAAGCTCTCAACGGAGGCCCTTTCACGACCGACGGCATTGAGTACTCTGAAGATTGAGATGCAACCGACGAAGGGTGAGCAGCCAATGGAGACCTGTCACGACAGACGGAGGAAAGGTCATGGCTTCAGTCGCCACCGGCCGAGGATGAGTTGTAGCCGATGTAGGGCCCGTCGCTGCCGTCGGAGGGAAGGACATAACTCGAGTCGCCACCGGCGGAGGATGAGCCGCAGCGGACAGAGGGCCTGTTGCTGCCATCGGAGGGGCCGTCGTTGCCGTCGAAAGGCAAGGGCTCACGGCCGCCGAAACGTGATTCACGTTAAGATTGAAACGTAAACCACCTTGATGGTGAACAAGCCAGGGGGTTTTCTGCTAACTGTGTTTAAGTGGATCATTAGAGATCCCACCTTTGATCAGTGCCGTTCGTTATATATCTGATGGACCACGTGAGAATTTTTAGATTTTCACTGAGGACCTTTTTTCACCTGATACTTCGCCTAAAAAGAATAACACATCACACATGATCGAAAAATCCATACTTTTTTTTTCTTTGTGGAAAATTCATACATACATAAAAACTCAGTAATAAACTTGAGCGACTACCATCCAAACCCCCAACACGAAACCGTTGGATCATTGTACGAATTTCGGGTTTGGTAGCGATTGTAGCGAGGAAGATGGAATGGCATGAATATTGGTACCGTAGTACTCCCTCTGTAAATTAATATAAGATCGTTAAGCTCACTAGTATATTAGTTTACAAAGGAGTACTGATAATCTTTTGATATTTTCTGAAACGAAAAAAAAGGCCAATAGGCAGTGGACAAGGAAAAAAGAATCCGGTTCGGTGCCCCCGGCACCGCCGCCGCGTTGCCCTCCGACGCTCCCCCGTCCGTAGCCGCTGGGCGCTGGCTATTTCGGCCCGCCTCCCTCGCCGCCGCCCGTTCCGTTCCGTTTCTTCCTTCGCAAGTTGGTCGCGCGCTCAAGGAGCCGAATCGCTCACCTTTCCCCCCCAAACCCCGCTCCCCCCGAACGAAATCCTCCAGAAAAAAAATCCCACCGAGCGAGCAGAGGACACCGAGATGGCGGCTCGGCGGCTGGCCGGCGCGGGCCGCGCGGTGCTCTCGCTGCCCAGCGTGCGGCGGCGGGCGACCAACTCCTGGGCCGCCGTCCGCGACACCTTCTTCTCCACCAAGGTAAGCTCCCCCCGCCCCGCCCAGATCAAATCAAATTAACCCCATCCCTGACGCCCCCCCGACCCGCGCGCCTCTCGTGATCTGGTTTTGATCCCCCGACGCGGTCCGTGCCGTGCAGGAAGTGTTCGAGAGCCACCGCGTCGTCTTCACCGTCGGCACCTCCATCGCCTCCGTCCTCACGGCCTGGGCCGGTACGCCCCTGTTCATTCCCCTGCTCTCTCACGCAGTTCGTAAACTCTGTATGCTGTTCTCGGGTTCAGAGTGTGTCGTTGGCTTGTCTGATTGATTTAGTTGTTTTAATTGATGTATCTGACTATCTGAGGGAGAGAGAGTTGTGCAACTGCTTGCTGCTAAACCCTAATTAGTCTGTTTGGCTTATGTAAGACCATAGGGCACACCTCAATTGGCACCACAGCTGCAGTAGAGCAATTTTGTTTCAGAATGCCCCATTGGTGGTGGTGACTGAATGCAAGTGCACCAAGTTACAATCTAATTGATGAGTTTTTCTCCCCAATCGCTGCGCACTAGTACAGTAGCAATTACTTTACTGGAGTATTTCACTTGAAATGTTGGATTCTTTGGTGATCCTCAGTTTAGTTGAGACGTGGAACTACTTTTGCCCCTTACCTGACTAGTAAATGTCAAGTAATTCCGATATGCGTGCTTAATTTGAAGTCAGACTACTTGCCTTTTTTCAACTGATGATAGGCCCCTTTTCGTGCACTGCAATTAACAAAGGAAGTCCGCTTTATGTGCTGCTTTTGTTCATGTTGGTAATGCATGCCGAGTGGAGCATATGCCATTATGCTGTACACTGTACTGTTTCTTAAGTTACTTGGTAATTCTCTCTTTGGATGATTTACAGTTTCTAATATATTTTTAATTTCTTGTTATAGGTTACTCTCTTCGTCATATGCAGCAAACAAAGATCGACAAGAGGCTTCATTCCATTGAGGAATCTGTAAGCAATTTAGGAGATAGTCTGTTAATGTCATGGTTATTTGTTTTGTGAATGGGTTACATTCTTCTCCTTTTGTAATGTGCATTTCTCGGTGCACGACTTATAGAAATGCTAATAGGCAGTTAGACTCTTGACAGAAGTTCAAGATGGCTCCAGGGTAGCTTATTGGCATAAGACAATCAGAACCCTGTGTGCATATGTCTTACCTTGTCAATTCAGTGCAACATGCTTTCATGTTTTCTGATGATGAGATTAACATGTATTTTGTTGTTTGTTTCATCTTTTTTTAAAAGAAATTTGAGGTGATGATATTTAACATTTGTGATGAGTTATGGTGTGTTTATAACAGTGAAGCTTTACACTCTGATGGTCACAACTTTCATACAGTTAGAAACATCTGCTTCCATTTCCTGTTTCATTCTAGACGGCGGATCGACTACCTGATGTACTTTCAATATTTATTTGTTTCACTGAATATGTACTCTGGACAAACTTTGATATATTTCTTCTCTTTTATTTTCTGAACAGTTGAGGAACACCCACAAAGTTGAACATGATGAGATCAAAAAGATTGTTACCTCCTATAATATTAGCACTTCAGCTTGTATAGCCACTGCATTGACAACTACGGTTGTTGGGTATGTTCATGCTGTTCTTAATATATATACTACTGTGATCCAAACCTTTTTCAATACTATATGTATTGGTAGCACCAGGCATATGCTACTTACTCTCTAAATACTAAGGTTTCACTGTCAAGCTTTTATATGCTCTGTATGCTCATATTAATGCAGTCAATGCTGATCAGCATGCCTCAACTCTCCATCAATCATACTCCCTCCGTCCGGAAATACTTGTCATCAAAATAGATGAAAATGGATGTATCTAGAACTAAAATACATCTAGATACATCCATTCCAATGACAAGTATTTCCGGATGGAGGGAGTAGAATCGTATGTTCATATAAACTGTAACACTGACATACTGAGTTAGGATGTGAGTGCCTATTTACTTTTATGTTATTTTATCGGTTGCTTTCAAGTTTATTTTTCATTTCTGCAGAGATAGTATTTAATATCACAGCTTGTTTTCTATTACCCTGCTTCAACTTAGTGTAGCCCTCATGCTGCCACATATTTAGTTGAATACCCTGCTCCAACTGTACACATTGCTGGGTCATGCACAAACGAGATAGTTTTATTGTGATCTTCTGTATATGTTCCAAAGGAACTCCATAATCGAAACCCCTGCTAAAGTTCCTGTTACATCTGAGTACATTTTGAAATAATTAAGAGTGAGTGCTGGACATAGGCTATTTACTTTGGGTTATTTTATTGATTGCTTTTGAGAGTTTTAATTTTGTGCAAAGAATGTATTTAATATCGCATCTGGTTTTGAATACCCTGCTCCAACTTGGCACCGCCTGGATATGCATAAAGGCAAAAGTGTAGTAGTTCACGCACATTTATTTAGTCGAATACTCTGCTCCAACTAAGTGCATTACTGGTAAATGCACAGATGACATAGTTTTGCCATGATTCTGCATATTCAACGAATTTTGAAAAAAACATGCTAAACTTGCTGTCACGCCTCAGTTCCCTTGAATTAATTGCGAGTGAGTGGTGCACATAGGTGGTCCTGGTCTCTGCCCTGAACCTCAGAATCCATTCTGACACCAACGCTGAATTATCAGTGCTATCATCTTTTAAACCTGAACGATGAAGCCTGCCAACCTTGTGTGACTTTCAGGTACGCCCTGGGGTGGCGCGGCGGAGCCTGGTACACCCGGAGGATCGTCCGGAGGGAGCAGCAGAAGCTGATGGGCCAGATAAAGTCGCAGAACCGGTGGCACTGGCGCCCCTTCAGCAAGCTGAGGACCCGGTTCAGGAGCAACCGGCACGCCTCCAAGACCTCCGACGCCGCGCCACTTCCCGGCAAGGACGCCGAGGCCTCCATCAACAAGGGCCAGGGCAGCGAGGCCCTTTCGAACAACGCAGCCTCGGCGAACGCCAGCAGTGGCTCCCAGCCAGCAGCGGCGGCCGCGGCGGGCTGCAGATGACTCTGGTTAGAAAGAAAACGCGGGTTTTGAAGGAAACAACCGATGACGTGCCTGGGAAGGAGATCGAGGGCAAAGAAGATGCTAAGACGTTGTAGGTTTATATATGGACTGACAGTCGACCAGCCAGTCACTACTAATCTTTTGCCAATAAAAAGAAATGCCGGCCTTAATCCGGTGGTGGCTAATTTTGTAGCGTTAACCAGGAAACCATCTGGATGATTTGATAAGTACTTCCTCCGTCCCGAAATTCTTGTATTAGATTCGTCTAGATAAGGATGTACCTAATACTAAAACGCGACTTGATACATCCTGTAGGTGTAGGTTCAGTGAACCGAACGGCATTTCACAACCTTACAGATGTTCGAGTTGGCAGCAAAGTTGACTGAATTCGTAGCGCGCTCCGCCTCTCGTTCCGCACCGGGGACACGGACGGCACGGCACTGGCGATCAAGGCCGCAGTCAGTCGACACAACCCAATCCACTGCCCACGCGCACCCGGTCGCGGTCACGCTACCCTCGCTTCGCCTCCTCCGTCCGCCCGGCTGACACCTGCCGCCGCGCGCCGTCGTTTCCGCGGCCGTCGCGCTCCCGACGACAAAACGACCCACGCGCGGCGCGCCCCCGCGAATATACCCACCACCCCGCCACTACCCATCTCGCCGCCGTGCCCCCCTCACACACTGCCACATCCCCCAGACCCCGGGCGAATATCCACTCCAACACCGCCATGGCCGCCTCCGCGGCGCCGCTCCGGGCCGCGCTCGCCCGCAGCCCCGCCCCCGCCGCCGCCGCGCGCACCCCGCCGGCCTTCCTCCCGCTCCCTCCCCGCGCCCGCGGCATCCGCCTCAATCCGGTCGTCCTCGCCTCCGGGTAACCCGCTCGACCCGATCCCCCGCTCCCTCCTCGCCGTTCCGCTCTCTCTCTCTCTGCTCGCCCCGTTGATTTCGTGTCTGCGCAGGAGGGGGAGGAGGATCCGCGCGGAGGCGACGGCGAGGACGCGGCAGGAGAAGGAGCAGCAGGAGGCCGAGGTGTCCGCCGTCGAGGACTCCTTCCCCGTCAGGGAGGCGGCCGCCACGCCTGCCCCGGAGGAGGAAGGGGGATTCGACGACGAGCTCACCCTCGCCGGCGAGGACGGCGACTGGGTCGTCAGGTTCGAGCAGTCCTTCAACATATTCCTCACGGTGAGTGTCTGACTCCAGCCCTGGTCCCCGGCGCATTCGAGGTCATCAGATTTCACTCTGGGCCTCAACGTTTGCTGTGTCCGCACCGCAGGATACTGTCATCTTTATACTGGATATTCTGTACCGCGACCGGGACTACGCCAGGTTCTTCGTGCTTGAGACCATCGCCAGGGTGCCATATTTCGGTGAGGATCTCATCTCACCTGCCTCTCGATTTCGCCTGTACATATGGTTTTGGTATGGTTCTCTTGTATGAGACCTTTGGACTGTTGAATAGTCTAGTTACTGTTGACTGACTGACTGGTCGATTGTTGAGCAGCATTTATATCGGTGCTTCACTTGTACGAGACCTTTGGCTGGTCTAGAAGAGCTGACAATATCAAAGTGCACTTTGCTGAAAGCATGAATGAGTTCCATCACCTCTTAATCATGGAAGTATGTCCAAAATCTTTTATATGTCTGTTCATTCAATGTTTTTATGTCAAAAATGAATATATCCTGTTTTCTACTAAGCCCTTAACTTCAGCTCTAGATATATACTCCCTCCGTCCCATAATATAAGAGCGTTTCTTATATTATGGGACGGAGGGAGTAGTTTTCTGTTGGATTATGTTATTGCATATTTCTTACCTTCTTCCTTCTCTGGGTTCATATTAGGCATTGGGTGGCAACTCTGTATGGCTTGATCGCTTTCTTGCGCGGTTTAGCGCCTTTTTTTACTACTTCGTCACTGTTGGCATGTACATGCTGAGCCCAAGAATGGCATGTGAGTACACATATTAATTCTACTCATGAAGTAGATGTTTCTTTTTTGTTACTGTGTTTTTGTGATGATGATAAAGCTGCTCTGGACTCGGATATCTATGTGCAGACCACTTTTCAGAATGTGTTGAGAGGCATGCATACTCAACTTATGACAAGTTCCTGAAGCTCAATGGAGGTAAGGCAGCTTTAGTGGGTTAAGTAAATTCTTCCTGTTGTGCAAGTTCTGTATCTAGGATTTTATGGAATGACAGCACCTTGCCTATTGAATACTGAGTATTAGCTTATATAGTAAAGTTGGTTATCTCTTGTTTCCCATGTTTGATTTGAAGTGAACAACCTTCTGTTCAGAATTTATTGAGCTAAGGGGTTGAGGGCCAAATCATTGTAACTTTGTAATGGAATCCATTTTGCAATCTATATCATTATCCTTTAACCTATATTTAAATCTGCCCTTCCTAATCCTACCAAAAAATGGAAAGCTTAAATCGTACAAACCATTGATTGCTCTTTGCTTAAATCATAGTTTTGGTGCCTACCTACCTGGGCACTGGGAAAGCTGCTAACTCAGTTAATGTGTTCTCCCAATCCAAACATATTTGCTTTGCTGCAATGACACTTCCAGTTCCGTAATAATGTCAGCTACTCGTTCTTATTTCAGAGGAGTTGAAAAAACTACCAGCTCCAGAGGTGGCTGTAAACTATTACATGAATGAGGATCTCTACATGTTTGGTAGGCCCTTACTTCACTTGTGTTCTTTTCTAGACATACCTTAACCTGTATTTATTCTATGCTTTATAAGTATTAAACATTAATATCTATGCTTATTGCTTGCATGGCTTGTTTCTCAGATGAGTTTCAAACATCAAGAGCACCAAATTCTAGGAGGCCTAAAGTTGGTATAGTTCTTTCTCCCCCCTGGCAGTTTTACTGAGTTAAGGTTTTCAGAATGTCAGGGCTTAACAAGTTGCCTGTAGCTTTGGGAATTAATTTCACTGATTTGTCTGTTCAAAGACATGAGTTCATTGGAAAAGTGTGCTAGCTGCCACCTTTTGCTGGAACATATATTATAGAAAACCCATCAAATCACAGTTATGATTCATTTCAGTAGATTGTTACTTGATCTGCTGACTCTCCTACTTCTGCCATTCGGATTTTAACACTCTGTGCTGATAATATAGCGCCTATATAAAAAAAGCTGGACTCTCCCCTTTAATGCTTTGTCCATAAAGATTGTATGAATGAACTGCTCACTGCTCCCCTTATCCCATTGCAGATAACTTGTATGATGTATTCGTGAATGTACGGGACGATGAGGCGGAGCATTGCAAGACAATGAAGGCCTGTCAAACGCATGAAACCCTCCGTTCTCCTCATGCCGTGCAGAGCTCAATAGAAGCTGATGCAGAATGATTCTGTCAAGAAGTCCCCTGGAAATGAAGACTGAACGGTTGTACGTACCTCCGTGCTAGAGCATCGTAGAGTATCATACTAAATTTTGGTGATATATTGTATCCCATCTTCGTTTCATTTTCTTCTTCTCTTTGTATGTAGACATTAATTAGCCCAGACTTCCGTACTTGTGAATCTTATTTACATAGTAGAAATATTAATATAAACGTATCGCTGATTCACAATGAGAAATGTGCACCATGGACCAGGCATTAATGCGGGCCATGAATGTTTTGATTTGTGTAACATGAAGGGTTTTGGTGAAAAGCCTTGATGCTTTGCTGATTCGATTTTTGCTGTAGAAAAGTCATTGACAAATCTGCGATGAGGATACATGTTGTGGAGATTGTCAGCTTAGCTCAAGAATGATGGGGATAACCGCATCTGTTAACCTAACCCATTATATTGCTTTAAAGGTTAAAAATGCTTGAACATTCGCTCTATAGGAGATAAAAAGACCCACGGTGGTCTTACTCTCACAAATGAATGAGACATCGAAATGCATTTTCACCGTATAAGTAGTACATATACATATGGGGAACGCTAAAATTCAGTCGACTGAGACTTTACGAAGTCTCAGTCGACGAGATTAGCTGTCCAGTTTCATCGACCTGTTTCAATCGCTGATGTATTCTTCTTTTTCAAAACGCACTAGGCCTTCCGCTACTTGGGTTGTGGGCTGTGGCTTGAGGCCCTTTTTTTTGTGCTTGTCTGTCTGTTTTTATATTCTCGTACTCGTCCCATGTAAATATTTGTATCTCTTTTCTTCTTTTTTGCTGGGTTGTGTGCACTGTGTATGTACAGAAGAGAGAAGTTTTGTTTTGAACACACAGAAGAAGAAAGTTAATCGGGCAGATGACTCTATGTTTATGTATACAGTATACATGTGTACTTGTATTTTCATTTTTGATTTTTTTATCTTTCTTTTTTAGGAAATATGGAACATTTTATACTTTTTAGGAACCTACATTTTGACACCGCATGAACAATTTTTATTCTCACATGTTGTTGTCTTATTTTTTTATTCTGAGATGTGGTTGCCTTTTCTACATGACTTTTGTTTTATTTCCTTATTTGTATCCTGTCTATATTTTTTTCTTTTTTTACTTTGTTTCTCCGTGTATTACCCAAAAACAAATTTTTATTGTGTTTATATGCTATGTGTTTTTTTTCACAGGCATACACCGTAAAGTTGCATGCCTCACACTAGGCATGCAACTGCAAGTGTCGCCCTCGACTGCAACTGACCTTTGTTTTGTCGGAGAACAGTGGAAGAGAGGAGGAGTAGTTGCATGTTTGTCACTAAGCATGCAATTGCAAATGTCGCCCTCAACTGCAACTGCATGTCCACACAAGCGACTGCAATTGACTTTCGTTCTATCGATGGGCGGCAGGAGGGGGTAGTTGCATGCCTCAGACTAGGCATGCAACTGCAAGTGTCGTCCTTGACTGCAACTGCATGCCTACCCACCCGGTTGCAACTAATATTTTTCTTATGTCGGAGG
>NC_057798.1:770964337-770975465 GCF_018294505.1 Triticum aestivum | reverse complement strand
ATGACTGTAGGCACGCAACTGCAAGTTTCGCCCCAAACTGCAATTGTATGGCTACCCATCCGACTTCAATTGTCCTTTGTTTCGTTGGAGGGGTGGCGAGAGAGGGGGAGTTGCATGTTTGACACTAGGCATGCAACTGCAAGTGTCGTCCTCGAGTGAAACTGCATGTCAACGCACCCGACTGCAACTGACCTTTGTTTTGTCGGTGGGTGGCGGGAGAGGGGAGGGTGGGTAGTTGCATGTCTAACGCTAGGCACACAACTGCAAGTGTCACCCTCAATTGCAACCGACGCTTGTTTTGCCGGAGGGCGGCGGGAGAGGGACACTTGCAGTTAATTTGCTCCTTTTCCTCTTTAATATGATTTTCATTTCCCATTAGTAGAAATACATTTCCTTGCGTGTATATAAATACTTTAAAAATACATGTTTAGGTTTCTTTTAATAATTAGTGAGCACTTTTCGAATATGCGGTGAACATTTTTTTTAATATGCGATGAACAATTTTCTAGAATTTTCATGCAATTCTTAATAAATGTTCATGCATTTAAAAAATTGTCCATATTTGAAAACATATTTCATATTTCTTTTAAACTGTCCATAAAATTGAAAACTGTTCACGGTTCTTAAAAAATGCTCATGTAATTTTTAGAAAATGCTCACACACTTTTTAAAAAATTGTTCGTGCAACAAAAATGATGTATATACTGTATATACCTATGCGTTTGACCTTTGTCCTTCTGTACTTCAACAACAGCAAGCAACGACTTCATAGCTCGCGGGCAAGCAATAGCAAGCACAAATTTTTTTTTTCTTCAACATCTTTTCTTTGTGTTCAAATACTTTGTATTTTTTCATGAATGAAAGAATTACAATAAGTTACATGCCCATATAAAAAATAATACAAGCATCCATCGTATTGCATATACAAGATTCTTTCCGGCAAAAAGTAATGCTATGATTTGAACAAAATTTTTACCTCACTCGTTGAGGTTGTAGCTGGATAGCAAAACACACATTATATTTGCAGTCGTACAGCCCAAGTACAAGAAGAAGAAAAGATCTGGCAACAAAGCAACAGATCACAGGGGAAAAGACGAGATAAAAGCCCAATAGAAGTACAAAGCCAGCCCATAGCAAAAAAAACATGCCAACAGTTCCATAAACAAAGCAGGCCTGGTTTTGTATATATGCTGATGTCATATACGTATGCTGATGTCATCAGTCGACTGAGACTTCGCGAAGTCTCAGTCGACTGAGACCTAGACAAACCCTATACATATCACATATAACTCTGAAAAATTTCCTCATACTGTTGTTCACAAGTACAGGGCTACCTTCTCGTTTCAGTTATCCTGGCATTTGCAAGCTGAAGTTGACGAAATTATACGTGCATATAATGCTGCATAATCAGAACTAAACAAGACAGTTATCTATGCATGGAACTGATGCAGAAGCATAATGTGGAAGTATTTGTTCCAGATTCACGAAATCAATTGAAAGCACAAGCGCGGCCGGTGCCCAGTTAATACAGTATCTGGCGCTTATTAAGCTACCAACGAAATTCAGAGTACAAGTTCATTTCAGAAGGAAAAAATAATAATAATTCAAATACAACGATGAAACATTACTCTGGCCTCTGATTTGTCGGGTGACCCTGTTTCATAAATCGAGCAGTTTTCATCCTTCAAATAGCTCTCCCAACATCCCCTCCAAAACTTCAGGACTGCTGCTTTGGCAGCCAACGTGTTTCCCTAGCTCCGGATGCTCCTCCAGGTAGTCACGGTAACCTGAAATGACTCTTTCGGTAATAGCCATCCGCAGCGCATCTCTAAGCTCAGGGTCCGGAACCTTCCACAACTTCTGAGTCTGGTACGTTTTGTGAAATGCTGACTCGAATTTCACCAGTGAAGAGGTGTTGATCCAACGATGGATGGGTCCAGGAAATCTCGATTTTGGTATGCAAGAGAGCACATGTCCCCATGAAACATCGAGATAACTATCCATGTACTTCCTACACTCAGATGCAGGTGCCAATTTAAGTGTCAGGAGGTTCGACATCAGAGGATTGAAAGATCCTGATGACTGAGAGAACACATGAGCTATGAAATATGAATTATTGAGCAGAAACAGATACCGGAGGCTTTGATCCGAGCATGACCCCGATTTTGTGTAAAGCAGACCCTTGAGATAGCCGATTGTGCGATAGATCAGGCTATCAAGGTTTCCAAAATTGCATCTCAGTGCAGGGCTTCCCATTGAAGTCCACGCATTCGACATGGATACTATGCAATCCATGATGAACCGAGTGTTGTTGTGAACCTCGCCTCCTCCTCGCAGGATCTCGATAGCCCATGAGTCATCTTCCTCCACGAGTTTCCTCACCTCCTCCATCGTGCTTGATATGACCTCGCTCAGCCTGTTTCCTTGCCTTTCTAACATGCCGCCTAACTCGTTCAAAACGCTTGGGTGTTTTGGAGAGATCAGGACCGGCGTAAATATGTGCGACACACCACAGACACAGGTAAACATGTCAAGCACGGCGCGTAGCTTCTCCGTTTCGAGAACGGTGATGATGACATCCACGACGTCGAGCAACTTGGTGATGCTCGCTTTGCCAAACAGCGCGACCGCCGTCGCCCGGTGGGGGAAGGCACATACCAACTTGGTGATGCTGGCGGTAATTACGATAAGAGCCCGGATCCATTTCTCAACCAAGTCTTGCGTCGTCGTCTCCGGCTTGTCTCGGAGCAGCCGCCGTAAGCCATGCTCGTCGTGGATTTGGAGAACCCAGTCGACGTCGAGCTCGGAGAACCAATTTTTCAGGGCATGGTCCGGGCTACCACCGAATTTGAGTGCTGGTGCAGGAGATGCGTCCGCGAATGCTTGGACCATGTGCCAGACGTACTCGTCGTTGACCATTTGGTGAGCGATCTTCATGAGCACATCATTCTCCTCTAAGGCGGCGAACACCGGAGCGGCTCCGCCGGAGCTGCCGGAGTTATTGGATGGGCAGGAATTAGAGGCACCCGAGCTTGAGTAGCTGGATCCGTTATGGCCGGACTGGGAAAGGGGCAAGATATTCCATCTTATGGGCGCTCCGCGCACGGGGACTGACCGGATCCGGTCGCGGTAGGTGTTGGCCGGCCGGATGGGAGCCGTGAAGCCCGTGGCGCTCTCCTCCGGCACGGAACCAAGCCCCTCCGCCATGCTGGCTACTACTCTGTGGATGGAGCTCGGCGAGATTGGCAGGGGAGTGAACTATACAAGAATGCTTCGCCGTTGATGCGGCTAATGTCTCGATTAAATCTTCCACTGCCGGATTAAAAACACTACTTTGCCTGAACCCTGAAGCGCGTGACGACGACAGGCAATCGCAAGACCTGGGTCTGCTGGTCAACACCAACTACCAGAACCGCGTGATGGACGATATATTACATTACTACTCGTGGTGCCCAAAGGCGCAGCTCAGCTGAGGCTTTTCCGGTTGCTGCTTTTGTTTGAAAATTTAAGGTGAGTTCATGGTTCATGCTTAATGTGGGGGATTCAAACTTAACAGAATCTACCTCAAATCATTACTGACTGAAAAGCAATTCCTCTGCATAACACATATCCATGGTGTAGTTGAAGAGTAGTGCTTCCCTTATCCCATTGCAGATAACTTGTATGATGTATTCGTCAATGTACAAGACGATGAGGCAGATCATTTGAAAACGATGAAGGCCTGTCAAACGCATGAAACCCTCCATTCTCCGCACTCCCGCCGCCGCGCCGTTTGCTGTGTTCGCACCGCAGGATACTGTCATCCTGATACTGGATATTCTGTACCGCGACCGCGACTACGCCCGGTTCTTCGTGCTCGAGACCATCGCCAGGGTGCCCTTTTTTGGTGAGGGTCTCTTGTCTTACACATCTCTCAGTTGCACGCAGGTCACTGAATTTTGCCTGCACATATGTATGGTCCTGTCATGCCAGTTTAGTTACTGTTTTGTTGACTGGCTGATTGTTTTTTAACAGCATTTATATCGGTGCTTCACTTGTACGAGACCTTTGGGTGGTCGACAAGAGCTGATAACATCAAAGTGCACTTTGCTGAAACCTGAAAGCATGAGTGAGTTCCATCACCTCTTAATCATGGAGGTATGTTTAAAATCTTTTATGTGTCTGTTCCGTCAGTGTCATGTCAAAATGAATACATCCTGTTTTCTTCTCAGCCCTTAACTTCAGCTTTTGATCTATGTAGTTTTCTGTTGGATTATGTTATTGCATATTTCTTATTTTCTTCCTTCTCTGGGTTCATATCAGGCATTTGGTGGCAACTCTGTATGGATTGATCGCTTTCTTGCACGGTTTAGTGTGAGTGTACATATTAATTCTACTCATGAAGTAGATGTTTCTTTTTTTGTTACTGTGTTTTTGTGATGGTAAAGCTGCTCTAAACTCGGATATCTATGTGCAGACCACTTTTCAGAATGTGTTGAGAGGCATGCATACTCAACTTATGACAAGTTCCTTAAGCTCAATGGAGGTAAGGCAGCTTTAGTGGGTTAAGTAAATTCTTCCTGTTGTGCAAGTTCTGTATCTATCTAGGATTTTATGGAATAGCAGCACCCTGCCTATTGAATACAGAGTATTAGCTTATATAGTCAAGTTGGTTATCTCTTGTTTCCCATGTTTGATTTGAAGTATTTAACCTTCTGTTCAGAATTTTTTGAGCTGAGGGGTTGAGGGCCAAATCATTGCAACTTTGTAATCGAATCCATTTTGCAAGTTGTATCATTATCCTTTAACCTATATTTAAATCTGCCCTTCCTAATCCTAACAAAAAATGGAAAGCTTAAATCATACAAACCATTGATTGCTGTTTGCTTAAATCATAGTTTTGGTGCCTACCTACCTGGGCACTGGGAAAGCTGCTAACTCAGTTAATGTGTTCTCCCAATGCAAACATGTTTGCTTTGCTGTAATGACACTTCCAATTCCGTAATAATGTCAGCTACTCGTTCTTATTTCAGAGGAGTTGAAAAAACTACGAGCTCCAGAGGTGGCTGTAAACTATTACATGAATGAGGATCTCTACATGTTTGGTAGGCCCTTACTTCACTTGTGTTCTTTTCTAGATGTACCTTAACCTGTATTTATTTTATGCTTCATACTATTAAACATTAATATCTATGCTTATTGCTTGCATGGCTTGTTTCCCAGATGAGTTTCAAACATCAAGAGCTCCAAATTCTAGGAGGCCTAAAGTTGGTATAGTTCTTTCTCCCCCTGGCACTTTTACTGAGTTAAGGTTTTCAGAATGTCAGGGCTTAACTAGTTGCCTGTAGCTTTGGGAATTAATTCAACTGATTAGTCTGTTAAAAGACATGAGTTCATTGGAAAAGTGAGCTAGCTGCCACCTTTTGCTGGAACATGTATTATAGAAAACCCACCAAATCACAGTTATGATTCATTTTAGTTGATGTTACTTGATCTGCTGACTCTCCATTCAGATCTTAACCCTCTGTGCTGATAATATAGCGCCTATAAAAAAGCTGGACTCTCCCCTTTAATGCTTTGTCCATAAAGATTATGAGTATGGATGAACTGCTCACTGCTCCCCTTATCCCATTGCAGATAACTTGTATGATGTATTCGTGAATGTACGGGATGATGAGGCGGAGCATTGCAAGACAATGAAGGCCTGTCAAACGCATGAAACCCTCCGTTCTCCTCACGCCGTGCAGAGCTCAATAGAAGCTGATGCAGAATGATTCTGCCAAGAAGTCCCTTGGAAATGAAGATTGACCGGTTGTACGTACCTCCGTGCTAGAGCATCGTAGAGTATCATACTAAATTTTGGTGATATATTGTATCCTTTTTCTCCTTTCTCTTCGTATGTAGACATTAGCCAGACTTCCGTACTTGTGTATCTTACATAGAGAATATAGGTTTATAAATGCGTCACAGGTTTACAATGAGATGTGCACCGTTGGTCAGGCATTACCGCGGGCCATGAACGGTGTAATCCAGCTGCGTTGTGGTTTGTGTAACATCAAGGGTTTTGATGCTTGTTGAAGGAAAAGTCTTGATGTTTTGCTGATTCAGTTTTTCCTGTTGAGAAGACATTGGGAAAACCGTGATGACGATACTTTTTTCGTATATCGTCAGTTTAGCTCAAGATTGAAAATGGCATTAAGTCTGTCCAATTAATATATTGTATTATATTATATTTATAAAGGTTAATAAAGGCTTGAACATTCGCTCTAGGAAATTATAAAATATATAACTCAAAGGTAATTTATCGGCAATGCTTATTTCTGCTGGTCTAGATATGTAATGGTGTAGAATAGTAAGATAACCATTAGTACTCTTATAGGTGTATAAGAAACGCAAATGAATGTTCACATATAAATACTACAGATACCAGGCAAATATAACTGTTTTTTGTGACCAAATTTCCCTAAGTATGGGGTTACTTTTACTTTTCAGTGCTCTTGGCATCTGCAAGCTGAACTTTTATGGAACTAGACAAAAAAAAAACAAGTGCGTATTGATGTTGCATAATCAGAAATAAACATGGCAGTTATATCTATGTATGGAACTGACGGAGTAGCAGATGTGGAAGTATTTGACATGGAAATGGAATCATGAAATCAAATTTAAAACAGTCGCAGCAGGTGCCTAGCTGGTACAGTATCTGGCGCTTATTAAGCTGCCAACAGAATTCAGAATACAGCTACACCTCAAAAGGAACGGGGAAAATAGAATCCAAATACAACGGTGAAATATCACTCCAGCCTCTGATTTGTCAGCTGACTCTGTCTATGCGTCGAGCAGTTTTCACCCTTCAAATAGCTCTCCCAACATCCCCTCCAAAACTTCAGGACGACTGTTTTCAGGGACAATGTGTTTCTCTAGCAACAGATGCACCCCCAGGTAATCGCGGTAACCTGAAATGACTCTTTCGGTAATAGCCATCCGCAGCGCATCTCTAAGCTCAGGGTCCGGAACCTTCCACAACTTCTGAGTCTGGTATGTTTTGTGAAATGCTGACTCGAATTTTGCCACTGAAGAGGTGTTGATCCAACGTTGGATCGGTCCAGGAAAACCTGATTTTGGTATGCAGGAGAGCACATGCCCCCAAGAAACATCGATATAACTATCCATGTACTTGTTACACTCAGGTGTAAGTTCAAGTTGGAGGTCCCACAGCTCATCAATGAAGGATGACTCAGACACCACATTAGCTACGAAATAGGAATTGTTGAGCAGGAAGAGATACCGGAGGCTTTGGTCCGAGCATGACTCCGATTTTGTGAAGAGAAGGCTCTTTAGATAATCGATTGTACCATCGATCAGGACACCAAGGTTCTCAGTGTTGTCGCTCAGTGCAGAGCTTTTCATTGAAGTCCGTGCATTCTTCATGCATACTATGCAATCCATGATGAACCGAGTGTTGTTGTGAACCTCGCCTCCTCCTCGCGAGATCTCGATAGCCAATGAGTCATCTTCCTCCATGAGTGTCCTCACCTCCTTCATCGTGTTTAATATGATCTCCCATAGCCTGTTTCCTTCTCTCTCTAACGCACCACCCATCTCGTTGAAAATGCGTTGGGCTTCTGGAGAGATGACTACCGGCGTAAACATGTGCGACGCAGCACAGACACAGATAAACATGTCAAGCACGACCTGCAGCTTCTCCGCTTCGAGAACCGTGATGATGACATCCATGACATCGAGCATCTCAGTGATGCTCGCTTTACCAAACAAGGCAACGCGACCGCCGGCGTCCAGTGGAAGGGGAATACCAATTCAGTGATACTGGCGACAATTACGGTAAGAGCCCGGATCCACTTGTCGACCAAGTCTTGCGTCGTCGCCGGCTTATCTCGCAGCAGCCGCCGTAAGCCATGCTCATCGTTGATTTGGAGAACCCAGTCGACGTCGAGCTCCGAGAACCAATGCTCCAAAGCATGGCCCGGGGCCGGGCTACCGCCGTGATCGAATGCCGGCGCGGAAGAAGCGTCGTGGAATGCTTGGACCATGCGCCGGATGTACCCGTCGCTGACCATTTGGCGAGCAATCCTCATGAGCTCTTGGTTGCCGAAGCACTCGAGCGCAACGGTGGCCCCCGAACCGGAGGAGTAGCCGGAGTTGTCGGAGGGGCAAGAATTGGAAGCACTGGAGTAGCTGGATCCGCTATGACCGGAGATGGTTGATCTCATAGTCGATCTGCTCTGCCTCTGCGCTCCGGACACGGGGACCGTCCGAATCCAGTCGCGGTAGAGGCCTTCACACGGCGGGGAGGTGGCCGCGGAGCTGTCCGTACCCCCCTCCGGCACGGCAGCAAGCCGCCGCCACGGCCCCGCCATGCTGCTACTTTGGGGATGGATGGAGGCCATTGGTTTGGTTGGATGAGATTGGCAGGGGAGAGAGAGAAGCACCGCGTGTCCGTGTGAAGTGCACTAGTGGGACTGGGAGGCTGGCCGGGCGAGAAGAATCAATACTGATATAGTACTACTACGAGCGCGGAACCCCGTGACGACGACCGACGAATACACACGAGGATGGGTCAAAGTCAACATCAAGTAGTAGTGGAGCCGCGTGCGTGATGACGGTTGTCAGCCACAACAACAGCTTCTAGGAAGGCCTTCACCAAAGGAGCAAGGATGATGCGCCGCTTGTGAAAAATGTGGCCGTCTGCTGTATCTTTAGGCCAACTCCACCGCGCGACCCCAAACGAACATCCGTTTTGTCCCGTTTTTGTCTTTTTGGGTAGGGATTTGGGGTCGTATCCGGGTCTGTCCGCCCACCGCGCGGCCGCATCCTTTTGCTCCATCCTGTCCGCGTGTATTTAAAAAAAAGCAACGATTCAAATGCCAAGCCCTAGTTCATGACCCCAGTTCATCACGCCGGCAACAAAGCCAGCGGCTTACACGTCCATCGCTGGCAACACAGCCAGCCTTCAAAATGAGTAGTTGTCCTCGCCGGCAACACAGCCAGCGGCCGGTAACACAGCCGGCCTCCAAACTGAATGTTTTCTCGCCGGCACACTGCCAGCGGCCCAGCGGGCGGGCGGCAACCCATGCCAGCCTCCAAAAAGAACGGCCACGCCGATCGGACGGCCTAGTTCAGGCCTTCGGCGTCGAGCATCTCCTTCTGCCTGGCCTCGAACCAGGCCCTCGTCTTGTCGCTCATCTTCGACAAGTCCACGCTCATGATCGCACGGGCCACCTCCTTCACTTTGGTGGCGGCATTGGTGGCCTCGATGTCGAGCTGCCTCTGCCTGGCCTTGACGTTGTCGGCCTCGATGTCGAGCTGCCTTTGCCGGGCGACCTCTTCCATGTCGAGCTGCCTTTGCCGGGCCGCCTCCTCCATGTCTATCTTCCTCTTCTTGGCCGCCTCCTCCATCTCAAGCTTCTGTCTTTGGAGGTCTAGGTATTGCTTCATTTGCTCGTCCTTGCTTTGCCGCTTCTTCTCGTCCCTCTCATCTTTGTGTGACATCATGCCATGCAAAATCTCATGCAAGGCCATGGATGAGGCGTCACGTATGTCATCCACCTTGGAGTTGGTCTTGCCCCTCGGCCTCTTCAACGCCTCGCCATCCCCACCTCCGGCGAACTTGGCCGTCTTCTTGCCTCTCTTACTTTGAAGTTCACGGTATTGATCCTTGAACTTAGGGCAATTGTTGATGATCGTCCAACAATGTGTAAGAGTGAATGGCTTGTCATTGTGCCGGGCCTTGAATGCCTCCAAAGATTGAAATGCCTACACCACATGATCAACAACAAGTGAACATGCAAACATATACACGGCCGAAGTCTCATGGCCGTAGCAAGGAAAGGGCTAGAAAGAGAAGAGCATACCATGTCCCCAACGCCGAGACCACTCACGGGCCGTGCTTCAACGCTCTCAAATGCGGCTTGATACTTGTTGCATTCTTGTTGGATGAACAACCATCTTTTTTGAATCGAGCCGATGCCACGGTTGCTTGTAAATTGGTAGGGCTCGAACATCTTCCTTTCATGGAATGTTTTGTGAACTCTTGTACAAAAACCAATGCCCTTTTGTTGCGCGCCGGTCCTTGGTTCTTGGCTAATCTCCATCCAACATTGGCAAATCAACTTTTCCTCATCTTGTGTATATGAACCGGTGCGAATGCTCTTCCGCTTCTTTTGTGCTTCCGCTCTTTGGGTGAGCTCGTCGATGAACAATGGAGCGCCACTAATATCAACGTCATTGACTTCATCTTCATCTTCACCTTCGACATAGATGTCATCGTCTTCATGCCACGAATCACCATGGTCGTCGTCAGCACGGTCGTCGGCCTCTTCATCGGGCACGTACTGGGTGCAGCCATCCTGACTTTGGGTCTCCTCGGGGTCGTACGCACGGCCATGCCCATCCTGGAAGATCACGTCCTCCATGTACTGGTTGTAGAAGGGGTCGTCCACCGTTGGCGTTGAGGTTGACATTCCGTCAAACAACACGCGGGGGGCCGGCATGGTGCCCGTGAACGGTGCACGCGCCTGCTTTCTTTGCATCTCGACGGACGGCAGCCCGCCGCTGCTGGACCCAGGTGTGACGTTGAGGTCGATGACGGCCGCGGGGCGTGGTGTGGACGGCGCGAACAAGCCCACGTCCGGCGACGCCGAGAAACGGGTTTGGCCGTCATGCCTTGGCGGAGGAAAGCCGGGCGAAATGGGCGCGGCGCGCGACGTCGGCGACTGACAGTGCGTAGGCCGGGCGACCGACGAGCCTGTGCTCGCCGGGCCGACGGCCGCTGCATGGAACCCCGCCGGACGGCCCATGCCAAGCATGAGGATGGCGTGCGCTTTGTTGACGAGGTCCTCCTTCTCGTCGGCAGCGGCCTTGCGCCGCGCGGCCTCAAGCTCCTCGCGCTGGGCGGCGAACTTGGCCGCGGCGGCATTGACCTTGACGGCCGCTCTCCGTTTCCTCCTCTTCGCCGATTCCGCGTCCAACTTGGCGATCTCCTCCGGCGTGCACTCCGACCGCGGCTTTCTTGGCGCCTTCTTCTTCAACTTTTGCGGTCGGGTCGACGGCCAGGCCGCCAGAACTCGGCGGGGCGTCAGCCGTGGACGGGGGAGAGAGGGGGCGGCGGGAGGGACGTGGGAGGGTTTGGGGG